>NC_059375.1:30860000-31160000 GCF_019703515.2 Myxocyprinus asiaticus
AAAAGCCCCCTTCCACTTAAATAAATTAAAAGCGGAGAATGGCAGACCATAGTACAAGACAAGCACAAGTTAGGGAACGTATTAGGAAAGTATCAGTTGTCAGAGGGAAATGTGTTCTGGGGCTGTCACTGCTGTCAGTCCTGTTCGCTGGCAGACCCTGTGATAATACCAAGCCAGGGAGCTAGACAGAGAATAATTCATCAGCCAGGTCGACGCGAATGGTGTGCCATCAGATTTGGGCTCGTTCCCCCATCTCTCCTCCGCTATACAGTAGGGGAAAAAAATGCCATGTCCAAAAAAGAAAACAAACACACACACCCAACATTTTCAGAGTGTGCCACGTCCAATTCTGCAAGAACGCAAGCTGAGTATGGCATGTTTACAAACACACCCGACCTCTTCAAATAACCTCCAAACTAAACACACACTGGCGGTGCAAAACAAATACACAGAGATAGCATTTACCGAGAGTCCTTTGCCTCTCTCTCTGTTCACTCTTCCCGCAGGCTGGCACTCTTCGGAAATGTGCGAGCAAGCCAAGGTTGTACTAAACAGAAAAATATCTGCTATCCAAGAACTGCATTTTGTGATGCAATGTCATGTCAGAGTTTCTGCAGAGGATTAGTTCGAATCTGAATTCCTGGAGGACGTGAAATGACATGACAGCATATTACAAATAAAAGTATACTTAAGTTTGTTTTAGTGAGTTTTGTTTATCAAACTCAATTTTTGGAGTCAAATACTTTGAACCTATGAAAAAAAAATTTTTTTAATTGAATGCAAAATTCATCAGGTTTTGTACATACAAAAACTAATTTAATATAAAGAGAAAAGAGGAAACATGGAAATTTTGATGTCTAAAAAAGGAGGTAATACAAACGTAAGGGAACCTGAAATATCTTTCTGTTTCAAGATTTAGATACACGTGTCATTTCTCATGTCATTTCTGATCTAACTGATCAGCAATCGTTTGCACATTTCTTCACACATAAGCACCACAAACAAAGTGCCTCTTCTGATGAGGAATAGAAAACACACCCACATGTTCCATCATAGTTGGGTTTCATCTTAAAGAACAGCAGAGTAACTTTGGGGAATGTCAGTATGTTCATAATTGAAAACGGAAGCCTTGGAGATGCCTTCATTTGAATGCACACACCATCTTCTTCAAACCCTATTTTTGCTTCATTCTTCTCTTTCTAAACAGCTGTTTGTTGTTGCTGAGAGCATCAACCACTTGCGCGATGTAACCTTTAAGTGCTGCTCGCACAAAAAGAATGGCAAATGCAGCCTTAAGTCTTCGAAGGGGAAAACTAGTCATAGAAACAAAGAGAGATTCCTCTCCCAGCCCGTTTACACCATTTTGCAACTCCCCTTGCAGCAAAACAAGCCTCACACTGATTATTCTCCCTTCATCTGCTGCTATAGCACAGCATCTGGACAATATTGACTGCTGAACCCTAGGAAACACTTTGATTAGTACTTTGCATTGGATGAGCCGAGTTATAGGTTATTAGAATGATTTATTTCCATACTTACTCATCTTCTATATGCCAAGCATTAATAAAGTGCGGCTATATATTTGGATCACTGGGGTATTGCGTATTTAATCATGACCAATTTTGACCTACAATGGATTATGTTTGGAACAATATGAAAGTAATTTTTTAAAGAAATAATAATAATAATAATAAGCAAAATACTTGCTTTTAAAAAAATCAATGGAATTTAAAGTTCATACTTATTGCATAGTTCACCTAAGGCACTCAAATATATAAAACTGCACTAAAACATAAAAACCCAGAGTGGAGGCTTTGTAATCTAAAAAGAATGAGCACTTTTATACAGATACCTTATTGCAACATAAAGAGAAATCTTATATATATATATATATATATATATATATATATATATATATATATATATATATACACACACACACACACACACACATTTGAAAGGTCTTGTCACTTGTTTTAATCTTATGTGAGAATTTGCTTCTATTCCCGGAAGCACAGGGAAAAAGTACAAAGATCTGTTTTAACTTTATGCAAAGTGGTCTGACTGCTTTTTAAAATAGACATGCATCAAACCAGAGATGGAGGTTTCTGTGTCCTGTCAAAAATGCGCGTTATAAGTCTATTGACATGATGCAAAATAAAAAAAATAAAAAAATATCCATTCAACCAATGAAATGGCAATGGAATATGCATTATGCATGCTTAATATTTATATCAGCTATGCAAATTATCATATATTGCCTGTGAAATGACAATCACATCAACCAAACTAAAGCAGATAAATGAGTAAATTACACTCGGTCACATAGATTAATCTGAATATTAAAGTACTTAAAACAAAATAATATTTATAACATCCAAAATAGCTATAAACTGAATGACTGTAGCACACGTTATAACAATGTGGTTGCTCAGAATAATAATAATAATAATAATAATAAATTCCTAACATTTAGCTCTAAATTATTTTTCAATTAATTACTGAAAAGCAGAAGACAAAAAATATGTTTATCCTCCAAAATGTTACAAATAATTAACCTAAAAAAAATCTTACTATAAATCAACTGGTATCTCTTTTGTTCATCATAATTATTACATTATTAATTTATTTTCACTCTGCTGCATACTGACAGCAAACAGCAACACAAAGACACAAATAATAATGGAACCTGAATGGCAGCAAAAGTAAACAGTTCATTAGAAGGCATTAAAAGGCATAAAAAATACCCAGGGGCAGAGTTTAATGAGAAGCCCTGAAGGTGACACTGCCAAAGCTTTTTCCTCCACTTTTCTACTCAGAAACCACACGGTTGGTGGCAAACCATGAAGAGTAATTAATGATATTTAATTTATAAAGTGTGTTTCATTAAATATTTCTCACCAGTGGGAAAATGTCTGGCCAATTCTGATTTCGAGTTAATGGGACTTTAGTCGAACACAATGTGTCTGTCTCAAATTGCCATTTAACCTTTTCTTTCTGCCGCTAATAATCTCCTCAAAATGTTTAAGGGGAATTGGCGGTTCAAGAAAGAAAGAAGAAAAATATTCACAGCATACTGATGATTGGTGAAAAAAATCTAGAGAAGCAAATGTGAAAAAGACCTTGACTAACTAAGATTGGCTTTAAAAGAATAGTTCACCAAAAATGAAAATTCTGCCAACGATTGCTCACCCTAAAGCTGTTCTAAACCCGTATGAGTTTCTATCTTCTGCGAACACAAAATGAACGCATTTGTAAAAACATGAAGGGGAGTAAATTATGACAAAATGTTTATCTTGGGGTGCACTATCCCTTTCACTATCCCTCATTAAGAAATGCAACTGCTACTGGTGCATACATCATGTGTGTTTTGTGATGAAACATAAAACTGTGTTCTGCATCAAGGATGTGAACGGTGGTCAAAGCATTGTGTGTTTTTATGAGCGTATTTGGTCTAGAGTAAAGTGCTGTAGTGGCTGAAAAAAGCAAAGACCTTTTCAAGCAGGCTCCAGTATCACAACAGTCTTAAATAATGCATTTCATCCTAGCAGGGGTCTAACACTATCCAAAAGCAGAAAGAATACTATTCACACTTACACACGCCAAAACACACACACAGGAAGATTTATGCATGTACCTCGCACACACATATTGTAATGATGCTTTTCGCTTTCTCTTTTAACATCTAGAAAATAAATTGTAGATTGTGCAATTAAGTTAGCCCTCTACTTTTTGTGCTTGATACGATTTCAAATAAAGGCACTGAGTAACGACGGTCACAAGAGGGTATTTATGCCTCAGTGATTTGTTCTCTAATCTTTGTTAACATCAAATCTGCCTATCGTTAGAGTGAACGACCATGTGTAATAAATGGACAAACATGGTGTTTGTGTAAGTGAATGGAGATTTGTGTGTCGGTGTGACATTTATGTTAGTCACTTGCAGTACAATTGCAAGAGCGGCACAGAACACTTGGACTGACATTAGCTTGGAAGCTCTCATTAACACATTGTTTGGTGGCATGTGCCTATAATTTTCAGAGCATTGTATTTTAAACTTAAAGCATGAAGAAGATTAAAGAACAAATTGACTGAGGCCACAGAGATTGAAATCATAAAAATATGTTACTGTAATAATATATATATATATATATATATATATATGCAGAGGGAAATTTTGCATCAAAATAATGGTTATATCTAAACATAAATGGACAATTTAACTAAAAATATGTTTAATAAATATAAAGATATTAATACATTTATAAATATTATTTTTATCTATAGAAATGTTTTTTATATATATTTAAACATAAAATAAGAAAAAACTCATCTTCAACATTATTTGAGAAAATAATAATAAGAACAAAAATATAAAGCTGGAATTTGTATAATTTATTTATTTACTTGCTTTCTTGTTAGTAAAAAAATTTATTCTATTATCATAATAAAATAATACTATACAGCTCTGGATATTTCAGTCAATGTCATGTTGATTGCTCGAAAGGACAACCGCAGTCAATAAACCTAACAACTCTACCCACATAGAGCGAGAGAGTGAAAAACGATTGCAAGTGAACTCCCAACAAGAGAGAAAATTCAAGTGGCTTTGATTGAAGAAACAGCATATACTTCTTGAAGGCCGGGGAGTCGCTGAGAATGGTTATTTCTTTAAGGCATAAGAGCCGATTAAACCCAATATTAAAATATGGAAGCAGTTCTAATGAAAAATCAAAGCCAGTATCTTGGGCTGCCGTGGTTTTTCTCACATTAATGCTGGGTTGGGAGCGGGGCTGGTGCGGGCACTGGTAGAGCAGACCCCGGCTAGGCAAGAGTGGAGAAATCAATAGAGAAGAGCCGGTGGGGAGCGAGACTGCCAGAGCTGGCAGGGCCCGGCCGGCTCCCATCACAGCACTCTCCTCTGGCGTGCAGTGGGGAATAAAATGGGCCTCCCTGGGTCAGCACCAGAGAAAAGGTGAGATTAGAGGAAATGGAGGAGGGATTTCTGAGGCACAAGATACCTGGCGAGCCAGGGACCAATCGCCTATTAGCCTGTGGCTACCTACATATGGTTCACTGAACCCTGCACAGAAAATAACTTTTTTTTTTCTAGTCTTTCTCTCTCCTTGTGGAAAAACAAAAAAAATGGTTCTGCTTCTGACCTAAGTTCATGCCATATTTAGTATCTGATGTCTGTTCGGAGTGATTAATCTAAGAATACTTCTATACAACCAGCTGTAAAGAAATCTGAGCTTATATGCTATTATTGTGCACAACTACACGCGGGAATGAATGGCTACGCGTCTTGCTCGGTTTCTCCCACTCCTCCTAGTAACGTGACTATTGTCTGGGATGAATGCTCATGTCATTAGCATAAAAATACCCAAACACACAGTAGCTTAACTACATCATTAATTCTATACATGCATGTGTATTTGTCACTGCCCTATGTGCACCAAATTCAAATGGAGATTTAAACAAAGGCCTCATCCACAATCCTAATGAAGTGCAGTCCTGTGAAATCAACTAAAATCTTTCACTACAATAGAGCTCAAGAAGGAAGTTCAAGACAAGATATTTATCCCGTGGCCTCTGCTAATCCTTTCTGTAGCAAATTATCTAAGAATGAAGACAATCTCTAAATCCATTCACACATAATCTTTATATTGTAATAAGTAAATACATTTTTAAACATAATTATATAATGCATCAATCTATTTAACAAAGCAAAAAAGAAATATAGAAAGCATAAATCTAAAAAAAATATAAAGTATTGTTTAAAGTATTCCAAATAAAAGTATGCTTTCAAACATAAGATAAAGAATTTTCAGTAACAACTCAATAACACTTAAATATGTTATTGAATATTAATTAAAACGTTATAACACATAATACACCCTAAAAGAATGATAATGTAAAATTATCTCAGAATAATTATTTACGACTGAAAACATTTTTGAGAAGCAAAAATAATTGTATTACTATACTTCAAAATACTATATTAAAAAAAAATTTCTATTTATAAAAACTCTTTATAAAAAAAAGTTCTGTCAAAACAGGTGAAAAAAAAAAAAAGTTATTCTACCTAGAGCAGAAAATTTGAGCTTGGACAAAAAAAAAAAAAAAATTGTAATTAAATATTTGAATGCAGGGCAGACTAAAGATGTTTCCTATGAAGACAGAATGACTTGCTGTCTGGCGTTACTCTGCCTGTAGGCTTTTTTTTTTTTTCTTTTTTTTATTTGATGGTCAATCTTAAACATCTTGGATATGAAAAGTAATTTTAGTAATGACAACAGCAAATATTCACCCCAGGCTTTCACCCTGTAATTCCACCCAAAATTCATAATGAAAACCAAAAGAACTATCTCATCCTTTCACATGTGTTTTGTAGCAAAGGAAAACTTCTGATAAAAATTTACAGATTCATATGCACTGTAAATTTATCCCTATATTATGTGTGAAGGCCAGTTAATGTATACAGTCTAAGAAGTCAAAGATTTCTCTCACACTTTAGGATGTGCATTTTTAAAAAGGGGGAAAAAAAACAGCCCAATGATTCATAATACATTTCATAAATAGTTTATGATTTTTTCATACTTAAGCTGGCCTGGCAAATCAAAAAAATGTTGCCACCCTTTTTCATCCCACATGTCAGTTCATCATTTTCCAGGGGAGTCACATGTCACTTTCACTTTACAGGAGCGATAGGAACAGGCCGAGAGAGGAGACAGCTCCGCTGCGTCTGATTATCCAGACACTCTCTACACACACACACACACACACACACACACACACACACACAGTCAGACAGAGTTGTTTGTCCTAAACGTGAAAGGCTCTATCTGATCGGTGTCATGGGCAACTATGTGATGGAGACAAATAGGAGATTATCCATTGACAAAATAAACAATACACAGCCAACAACATAGCACAATTGTCAACACATTACATAATTGGATAGCTGACATGAAATACTTTCAGGAAGTTCCTGTGGTGTGACATGCTTTATCGAAAAGTATTTAAAATCGAATTTTGATAATTATTTTATTATTTATTATTATGTATGCTGCTTTTATGACCTCATTTTAATTGAAAGACTCCTTTTAATTGAAAGAAAATTTGAAGTAGTAAGATGAAGTAGTGAAGGCAAAAATGAAATGATGAATGGTTTAGTTAAAATTTTAAATATAATTTTGATGTTTATAAAAACAAAAAGGCCCATGGACATGCTATGCTTTAATTACCCGATAATACAATTCAAACTTGTAAGAGGTATTGTAGTTAGAAGCTCTAATTTAAAAACAGTTTGAATAATGGGAATATTATGGGTTGAATACAAGTTAACCTCAATTGACAACATCTGTGTTTACCACAGAAAATTATTCCGACTTGACTTCTAGTTACAGAGAAAGCATCCAATTCTTATTAAGTATATGGACTCTTCATTCCCAGACATGGACTCTTGATTTTCTCCTTCGAGTGACGCAGTCCTTCACCTCATCATCGTCCTATCACTGCAATTAGAGCACGCGCCACAGCACTGACCCCTCTAAAGCCACACAATCCCATCTCTGAGTACCAACCAATCTGTAAAACGTCCAAAGGAAAACAACTCCATAATAAAAGACGTGTTCAAAAGATCGATTTATTCCCTTCTTAAATCGGTACCATCTCAGAAAAAGAATCCCATCAATCCATAAGATTTCCATAATAAACATAGAAGGTTTTTAATCAGGGAGTGTGATTGGACTTAGGAGGTTTGTTAAACTCAAGAGGACAAAACTGTCTTAATCTGAATTATCTTCTTAGTGCTATGAAACAATCAGACAACAACCAGAGTTTTTCAGAGCGTATATTTGGTTATAACTTAAGGCGATTAAAAGTGTTCAACATCCAGGTCAAGTATGTCTGTCATGGTTCTCTTTTGTGAAAGCTGCTGTAACAGATGACTTGAGCTGTATAACAAGGACTCTAAGAAACAAGTTTTCAGTTTTGATTCTGAGATTCAAAAGGCTTATTTACAAGACATGTTGTGTCTGTAAAGCTTGATATAGCACACTAAAGGCTGCGACAAGTCTAGAGCCAGAAGATTAAAAGTAAACTTGGGGAAGTGCAGCAAAGTTTTATTGAAGTCATGGATTTCATCAAAATGATTGACAAACCTGAGTTTGGTTAACTTATTGACAAATCCCTGAAGGGATTTAACAAACTCCTATGAAGTTTTGCAGAAACCTAGACATGGACCTTGACCAGCAATTTCGTAAAATCTAATTGTCAGTTGACAAATCTATAAAAAGACTTTTGTTGACGTGTCAAAATCATGTATCAAAGACACCAATTTACCCTTGTAAGACAGTCTGGAATTTAAAACAAATTTCACCCAGTTAGAAAACTAAGCAGTCAAGAGTCTGACATGTTCAACAACTTGAATACATTTTATATTGGACAATTAGGTCACATTTCACAATTTCAGATCCAAAAATTCAATTTGTGGTCAATCACACTATTCTAAATATTAGATGTATTACAGCAAACACCTTCAATAGATTTGAATAAAGTGATAGCCATGTTCATTATTGCTCATATTATCTAATTCTTACACCTTACAAAATGTATCCGCATTACAGTAATACAAGTCACTGTGTTGTATTACTGAGGTCAGCCACCTCTGAGAAAGATATGCAAGATGATTTAAAGAATTATTAAATGGGTATAAAGCAAAAAACTATTTTGCCACTAGGCCAGAGCTTAACTTAAAGATACCAAAGTTCATGTTCTATACGGTAATTCTTCTTTTTCAGAAGGTGTCATCTGCCCTTCCACAAGCAAAACACTTTAAAAAATATAATCTGCTGATAAACATGATAAAATGATAAACATTATTTGAATTTATCCAATGCCAAATCGTGATAAGATGTTATAGTGACTGACTTAGTTAATGTGTTAGAGAGTTCTTGAATATGGGATACTAATAACTAAGTCTAAGCATTTTTCTTCTAAATCAGGGGCAGGTTTGTATGTGACACAACAGCCCCATTCACACATGCAACCAGGTAAATTACAGGAAAATCGTTGGGTTGCCTTTACTGGTAAATGTACCAAATGTGCTGTTCACACATACCATCATTAAGGAAATTTGTCAGAGTAAAATGTACCACTATTTTCAAAAGGATCGTGTTTGAGAGCATTAAAAAATAAAAATCTATATAACTAAATAAATAAACAAAAAAAAAAATGTAGTCCAAAAATTTATAAAATACAGGATTTACAACCTTGAGAGTGATTATGGCTTTTAAAAGCAAAACAACAAATATTCTTTGCACAGCTATATGACTTGAATTTTAGTTTATCCATTCACCTCAAGTGACATGACTTCAGATCCACTTTTGCTCTATATCTAGAAAATAATTCTGAAAAAAAAAAAAAAAAAATGTATACAGTCTAAAAACAAATACTGTCTTTAATATTACAGCATACATGATGATGTCTCAGTGCCATGTCGTGTAGGCACAGCCATATTACTATTAATCTCAGCATGAATATCCTAGAATTGAAATGGGATCAGAGGCCAAAATAGTTTAGAAAACACTGATGTACTGTATTGACGAAGCCTTAACCTGTATCGGGCATTTATATAACTTACATAACATCACCTGTGGTTTTAGTAAATAAAGAATATCAAAAATAATAGTTATCATTAGCATTTCTCTTTCAATTTCATATTATGTGTTAAAATGTATCTAAAAAATAATTGCATGCTTATAACTGATTATGTAAATGTGATGCCAACTAACATACCTAAATTCTAGCAAAGCACTTTCAGTAATATAGTGAGTACTGTTGATTTATAAATTCAGCTGATGGTAAATGACTATTAATCGCAACTTATTATAAATCAGTCCATTAGAAAAACACACTTCATGAGAAATTAAAATATTAATATAGTTCTGATGGAAAAGCAGAACACTTAAGCTAGTGTCTTTGAGTGTAGAATGATTGGTGAGACCTGTACTCAAACATTCACCCAGCTGCTCTGCCTACAAGCTCTACTTGCTTTTTAAGTAACCAACGAGTGACCCCCATAATCAGGATATTCATGGTGTTTAATCTCTGACTTCCTCAAAGAAAAGAAGTTTAATAAAAAGGTTGTGTTCTGAGGGAGTCAATGTTCTATCTATATCAAAGAAAACAGCTTTGATTAGCAACTGCCTATAAGCGGTGATGAGCTGTGTTATCTGCCTGATAGCTTGAACAATATCGCCATCTGTTGTTCATGGAAGAAATCTGTCAGAACCAAGAGGATTTGAGACTGATCATGCAAATCTGAAAGTTTATCAGTTAAAAAGAAATTAGCAGAAAGTCCCAATTACAAAGAGACAGTTAATTGGTTTCCTATGTGAAAATATATCCAGCTTAACAGAAATGAAAATGTTATGGTGCAATTATCCCCATGTGAAGCTAATATAGCCTGAGCCTGATTTCATCAATATATACTAAGATATTACCCATAAATCATGTAGCAGATATAACCCATCAATTCTGTAGATTTATTAAAACTGTAGGGAATGAATGTATGTTTGCCCATACTTGCTTATACTCACATATAAAGGCATAGCTAAGGATAAACTTTGCCAGTTCCTTTGAAGATGTACGGTCTGTTTACGCAATTGACTTCATTAAATTATGCCTCCATTACTCTTCTGCCAGATCAAAGTTTTCGCTAAAAGGTATGTCACTCTGGTTCCTGACTTTTACCACGGCCTAATCAAGCACAAATCAGCTTTTACTTTTGTATTTTTTTTAAATTATTATTATTATTATTTTGTTTTGTGAGCGTGTTTGTTTTTCATTTCTTTAGCGCTCTAGCCTTTTTCCTAATATAAGGCGTCCACGGGGCTTCTCGGCTTTAAGACCCCGTGCCCCCATTATCAAAATGAAGCCATCATGAAGCAGTCCTTCGGGATGTCCTTCTGATATCTGCCTATTTTCTCTTGAAAAATGGCAGGGTTAAGAGGGCGGCTGGTCCCCGTCTACTGCTGAACAGGAGGCTTAGTCTAGTGAGTAGGATAGAGTGAAGACTTCAAACCACGGGTGAACGGGTGAGTGCGAGAGGGGGTAAAGAGAGAGAGGCTCCAGGGAGGCCAGAAGAGGGGAAGGGCAGGACAAGGCCTTGATTTTGCATGGAGGCACAACAAAGCCTCTGCTTTTCTAGAGAAAGCAGCAATGGCCCTCTCCCTGACACCTCTTAGAAGTGTGCGTGTGTGCACACGTTGCGTGGCAGAGAGGATAAGCCATCCACGCTAAAGCATTTGACACTTCTGAGAAACCAGCTGAATCTCCCAGCTTTAGGACAAGTTTCTGGGGTTTGCTATCACCACAGGCTTCTGGGGGATCTGTTCTTCAAATGCACGTAAACTCAAAAGCTCAAAGAAGACAAAATGCCTTTCAATCAGAACAATTACTATCTTGTCCTAAAAACACAGACAGGAGTATGTGGTCTGTCTGATTAAAAAAAAGGAACAGCACAGTTTTTGCCAGGAGGGTGAAACTAAATGTATGAGTGTAGAATAACCCTCATTATAAATAAAAACCTATTGTTTGTTTTCATTTATTAAATAGTCTCATTACTAATATTATTAGCATGGTAACATTTTAAAATAAGGATGTATATATTACAATTAAAGCAATAGTTAACATGACCTACCAATAAAGAATACTTTCACAGCGCTTAATAATCTTGGTTAATGATAATCTCTAGTTATACCAATACATTTTTAAATTGAACGTTGTATATATTAACATAATTTATGCAATGTGAACTAAAATATAAGTAACATAAGTAACAATTAACACAATTATTTTAATAAATTAACATTAACCAAGTTTAATAAATGCTGTTAAAATTATTGGTCATTGTTAATTCATGATACCTAATGCATGGGCATAGAACTTTATCGTAAAGTATCCTCATTTTTATTATATAATTTTTTATTAAGATTGAGATCGTGATACAATTAATTTAGTTTTTGAGATTATTAACAACAACAACAAAAAATTTTTTAAAGCTTTTAAAAATGCACAAAAAAGTAAATCATTTATTTGGATAGTATTTGTTTAAGTTTGGAAAGCACAAACAATTATTAAATATATTTGGCATTAAAATTTTAACAGTAACCAACATATCCATGATTAGTTTGCATAAAAACATGCATGAAAAGGAGGAGGTGAAAGGCAAAGGAATGCAACCATGAACGGTGCAGTAAACCCCTTCACAACGGGTGTTAATTGCATGATAATTAAGCACGGCAACAGTCAAGCAGGAGAAGCTAAAGATTAATCATCGGCCAATTAAATGCCCACAGTGAGGAACGTGAGGCCTCTCGGAGACGAGAGAATCTCCACTGTGATCTGAGCTATCAGCACAGCAGCACAACATCAGATCATTGGCAAAAGATCCTTTTCAAATATCTCATTTATGTCAGGCTTTTTGGAAGCTTTGTTAATGCCATAGCCATCTGGTAATTGATATCAAGCTCACCTTGTGTTAGGTGCAGGTGCTGGGCTTGAAAGCAATGACTTCAGATGAAGAGAATGTGCTGCGTGCTTTTATGATGGCACGAGTGAATGGAATGGATTGCAAAGAAAACAGGTCTCATTTCTACAGATGGAAAACTGATTTAAAATAGTTTAAACCAATGTGATTCTCAAATAACAAAAGAGGGTATTCCCATTAAGAAACATGGGAAATAGTGTTCTAACCTGGTCACAAAAACTCTAGTGAGACACACAAGCAAGGCAAAAATCATCTCATATTACAAAATAAAAAGAATCAAAGTTTGTTTATGGTGTTCTGTTTAATTCCTCATAACCGCAATACTATAATAAGAATATGGCCACCTCTGAGAAAGCAAAAAGACACATATTTGAATAGGACTATATGGGAGTAAGAAGGGGCAAGGGGAAGGTAAAACATGGGTGATGTAAAACAAGCAAAGGAAACATTTGGCTTCAGAGGAAAATCGTCTCATTAAGGTTTGATGTGTGGGGGGTGGATTCTTCATGGGCAGGTAAGAGTTATGAATAAATAAACTAGGACATCTGGAGAAAAATACAGGCCCAACCTCCTTGGCCCAAGTGGTAGTTTCAAAAAAACACTCTGAATTAACCACAGTGAAATCTCAATGCCCTTCAGTGTTTTTAAAGTTGAAGAACTATGGTTCAGGCTTAGTTTGTGCGTGTGTGTGTTTACATAAATAAGAAAACAGTGAGTGAAGCTGTTCACGCAGTAGCCATCAGTAAATGTGATGTTGTGTTTTAAGGATGATTTTAATACTCACAAAATCTTTCTCAAGTTTCTCCATCTCTTGCTTGTAGCTCTTCAGACGGCTGTTGTACATGCCTCTGCTCTGGATAGGGATCTCTCGAACTTCCAGATCCATTTGCTCCAGCTAGAAACATCAGTTATATCAAATGAAAACAATTAAACCACCAACTACTTAAAGTAGCACTAAATAATTGTTGTTTATGTTGCACTTGCAAATAATGCAGTCATCTGGGGACTATTTACTCAAAAACATCAGTTTTCGGTTATCGATGCAATTGTCGAAATGTGCTATTCACAGTCAGCCATGATTAATTTATTCCTTAAGTGATCGTGTCCAATAACAGGGTGGTAACCAAACCAAGTAGCATTCAGCTGGTCATGTGATCTAAACATGGTGGCCCCTATGACACAGCCCAGTTCATTTGTAATATAAAGCACATTTTATTTGCCGACTGATATAGCTGAATTCTTCATCTCATGTGAGTGAAAATAAGTACTAATTTATTTAGGAGGAATAATTTTTAATGGGGAAAAAAATACTGAGTGCACTACTTTGAGACAGAAAAACTGATATTTATGACACAATTTAACTGTCTAGTTTGTTTAATGTCAAATTATGTACATGGTAGTAGGCAAATCAAGTCATGTTAGGAGGTGCCGCTTCATTAAAACCTCTGGTGTGGTTTAGCTTTGACAACTACGACATGTGTCCATGTCACATGTGAGCAAACCCGTGTGCACAAAAGGGCCCTGCTGACTTACACTGTCCAATCAACATGACATGATGGGACAGTTTACATGCGACACACATCCCTCCTTTCGGCACCTGCCACGGCGCCTTCCCCCAATAATGGCATGAAATGTGTCACACGGTGTCACTTAAAAGCGCATTATGTGGATGTGATCACACCGTTAGCACCGAGCAGCCTTCAGCCAGATAAAGAGTGTCTGATGTCACCAGCGACATTGCAGGTGTTGTTTATGCAGGGGGGGATTTTTCCAAATTCATTATTTAGAAAACGAGTGACTGGAAATTACTGATCAAAGACCCACCAACTCTCTGACTTCTTCAAGCTGTTTGTCGACATTTAGAACCAGCTGTGTCTTCTCCTCTGAAAGGGAAAGAGAGGAAAACATATTGATCAGTGGATGGAGGAGCTGTGCTTTATGACAACAGCCTGACTCCCACACAACAACAAGGGAGCAAATAAAAACAAGCTTGCATTTGAAGATATATTTACACATTCTCGACACACAAAGATCCATATTTGATGTGTCTTATTTTTCCATGTGTAAATGCCTTTGTTAGTTTGTGAAGGACCACAGAGACACCTCTTGGCAACTTAAAAGAGGAGAGATGTTAAAATGCCAAACTCTACCATTCTACCACCCACTTACAATGAGCACAAAAAGGTTGTGTTGGTTTTCAGCCACTGGTAAGAGCAAGGACACAATATAGAGTATGGCCTATTGTTTTTAGTGTAATTTACATGCAAATCACCACATTAAAGTAAAAAAATATATATATAATAAATATAATTAGATTTATTATTAACAATAATTACCATTTTAACAGCCCTCTATATTGCGAGTACATCACTCGCATATGTGACTAAAATATGTCTGTTATTAGTCACTGGCTAGTAAATATTCAGATTACACTCGCCAGTGTGGCAAAGCACCAATATCTTTTTACTGAATAAGCAGATGGCGATTAAGAAGTTAAATTCAGCCTCATCTTTTACTGCGTGTTGTGTCTCGTGAGCGCGCACTCACACGGAAATTTACCTTATTTGGCTGCTGTGGGTCCTGAGGTTGCGGTGTCACCATCACTTTAGTTAAGCCATGATTTGCCATAGTTACATTTACATAGCATTTAACGGCGTCAACTCTGATTTTGGTGAAACTTTTCCACTGTTTTCAAGACATGTTCTGCATTACATCATGGCTACAGAGCAGTGTAACGCAGCTGTTTGATGTCTGTTGGAAGGTAAAAAGTGTTGCAAAACACGCGAGAGCTTGTAGATTTGAATTTGAGAACTTGTATAATAATTATTTGTACAAGCAAGTAAATACTTATTATGCAAGTAAAAGTTTCCTTTTTGCTCATTCTGTGTATTGTGTTTCCAAAAACGCGATCCTAACACCCCATTTTCATTTAATCTCTCTTTTAATATCCTTTCTGTTATTTACAGTCAATTGATTATCATAATGGTAAAAAGAAACATGAATTCTAATAACACATTGCAAGTATGAGGTAAAAACAACTGCAACTTCTCTCTCGTTAATGTACAATGCGCTCATTCACAACCGTAAACATCTGATCGCGGAGCTACCTCTTCTCTTAAAGAGACAGTACCATTTTAGCACTCGTTATACATATGAATGTAAACTCAATGTAAATCGCACAAGTGCATATAAAAAACATTCAACTAAATGTAGTAATATAGTACATTTAATAAAAGTGTAAAAACTAATTTTGAAAGTGACAATCATACATTATGTGTAATAATATTTTAACGTCAGAAAGCACTGTAAATATTAAAGAATTTAACAAATAGGCTCTTGCAGCATCTATCCAGGGGTTTGGTAATTTTTTTTGCATAGTGGTTTTGATAGAGTAGCACATAAATAATACTTTTTATAATACAGTGTTTCCCCTATATGCATTTTGCAGTGGCTCATTTAATATTCTTGACACAACGTAATGCTTGCCAGCCCCAGTCAGCTGTGCGCTTTCTACACTGCGAAAGAGACCCCCACCCACCACACACACGTATGATGGCAGTGGATTGGAACATCTTACTGACCAATCATTTAGCGCTTTCCTCGTGAATATTAATGAGCCATTTTGCAGAATGAAACAGCGCTACCCGGACCATTTATCAACTCGGCTCAATGGACAGAGCAGCGCGAGCATAGAGCAGGTGCGGTAATTCGCGGTCTCAACCACACAGACTATTTTAAATGTGCTTTTGAACCAGTGAGATGCGTGGCGGGGATTGCGAAACCCGTTTGAATGTGGTACAGAATTGTCTGTTGCAAAACTCTCATGTCTCGGTGATGAAACTAGTTTAAAATAAACAGCCCCCACATTCTATATGGCACTGACAAAAACAAAAACAAAAAACAGGAGAAAACATCAATTAGAAGGCCTTTCAATTCTCACAACACAAGGCTGACAAACATTTACCATGGATTTACTATAGTAACACTAACTGTAATAACTATGGTAGTTGTGTCAGAAAATTTTTCTAAATGTATTTAGACTGCTGTTGAATTAAAATAATGCCATAGTTCTTTATATAGAAAACATAGTTAACCATGGTAAAGAGGAGCCATGCATGGTTTTACATTTGGTTACCATGGTCTTATTACAAATATATAATATTTTATATTATATAATAAAATATGGATATTATGGTAGAACTATGTTACATTTTCATAATTATTATGGAGCAAGCCATCAGTTTTCCATCTGTGTAAAATCTGTTCTCTTGTAATGCTCTCTGATTGTAGAAAAATGTAAGTGTTTTGCTTGCCTTCAGAAATTCCAAGAGATTACTGTAGTTTAATCAGTAGGAGCCAGATGAAAGGAATCTGTAAAAGAGACCCAACTTAGACACACCGTCAGAATATTTCAATTTAGCCCTATAAATATTCGGTGTTAATTTTTTTCCACAGATGTTACTATTGTTAATATCATAATTTTCATCTGCATCCCAACCTTAAACTCAATTCTTTACTGTCAAATGTGCTTTTTAATGCACATTAGGGCTGAACGATTAACAGAAATAAAATCGAAATCGCGATATTACCTAGTGCGATTTTCAAACTGCGAGGGCTGTGATTTAATTAAACACTGTAAATATTCTCAACGTGCTACCGTTGTGCTGCGCCTATGTGCACAGCTGTTTTGTCTGTAGTGTGTAGTGCTTTCTTAAATACATGTAAACGGGATTATTGTATTACACATGTGGTTTCAGAGTGGTTCTGTGCTCCATACACACAAACTCTATCTGGTGCCCTGAGTGACAGATGTGCTCCGAGTTCAGTTAGTTGTGCTAACGTGCACTGAGCACATTATTTAAAGCAGGGTTTTGTTGACAGCAAGGCAGATGAGAGCATTTCACTGCATTAAAAGGCTGTTGTCAACTCAGCTTCAAACACCATAAACTTCCGGCCCTTCAGTTTCAAAATAAAAGCTTCCACCGAAATAAAGGCTTGAGGGTTTACTGGGACTGTTTAGCAAGTTAAGAAATTATTAAAGAAATAAATGACTATTAAATAAAAAATAATAATGAATTATTATAGTAATAATGATAATAATTTTTATACAATAATATATTTCTATAAAAATGTCTTAACATTATTATTGTTGCAATAATATAAATTCAAGTTGACTGGGTTTCAAAAAAATTATGAAAAGTAATTGTGATGCTATTATGTAATATTATTGGTAATTTCATGGGTGCTACCAAAGCATGTGCTGCTGCCACATTTTCGACAGGCCCTTAAGGGTACATAGAAGCCCTAATGTGGCCCAGGCTAAAATTGAGTTTGACACCCCTGTTTTAAGCTATTCCTCCACCAACGCGTGTTAATACGGGTCTGGCATTGTGGACTCATGGACGCGTGCACAATGGCACCGCTGCTGAAAACACTGTAATATAATTATTAAATAATTGTTATGTAATTCTATGTTCATAATTAGGTTCCAACCTTGTGAATATTTTGTTAAAAATGTGTATGAAATTTCAAATAGTGACAACAGCTTGTATCATTATTAAAAATGCAATTTTATTTTATTTTTTTAGATTAGATTCAACTTGATTGTCATTGTGCACAGTACAGATAAAGATACTTTTTCTAGATTTCTATGAAACGCAGTTTTTTCTAGTTTTTATGACATCATATGAATTGATAGAATGTGACATTTGTAATTTGTTAAAAAATCTAAAACTATTTTCATAAAATTATGAAAAGTGAAATATAAAATAAAATGTACAACCCCTCATACTATATTGTGTGAAGTCATATATATGACTATAGATATGTGAAGATGTCCCTTTCTCGATTTGCTTCATATCACATGACATCAAAAGTCTGGTGAGTAAAAATAAAAATAGGGGGTAGAGGGTTGTTTAAATTCTTCCACCAAGTAATATACTTAATTAGCCTAACTGTAGGCTGTACACTATTACCAAACAATTTAACAATCAAAGATAATTCACTTGGTGCTGATTAAGATAGCACATTCCTTATCCAAGCAGATTTCAATTTTATAATTAAGCAATACTTTTTTAATGTTTTTAAATTTTCAATGTTTATGGAATGGCCCCATTCACTTCCATTTCATTTCCAGGACTTGAATTATTTGTTTTCTAATTTTGAGCTTTACACGATCCAAGCAGGCTATAAATGATAATAATGCCATGAAAGACCACCGCTACATCCACTGATCAAACACGACCAGTGAAGCACAATGCCATGAAAGACCACCGCTACATCCACTGATCAAACACGACCAGTGAAGCACACCAAAAACCATGTCAACCGAAAACACAAATCATAAAAAAGAAGCATCAACTGAAATCAAACCAGGATGCTGTCGATAAGCTGGAAACTAAAGTGAACTTCTGTTTTGCCCTTTGGCTTTCCAATGTCTTTTGGTGGTCATCAATCCATTTTTAAAATCTGTGTGCAACTGCACAGCCCACACAGTGTAAACAGCCAGGGGCCATTCCCTACAAGGTGAGCAAACAGAAGGGCCTCTATTCACCCCTGGCATAGTGCAGGTTGAAATACATATATCTCACTATTGCAGGTGCATGGGGCAGCACCACAAGGTCAGAAGCTCTTTGGGCAAAGCATTGCACTAAGAAAAGTTAGCTTTGCATCTCTGCTCAATTTTTTATTGTGTGTGATTGACAGATGGTTCTCTTTGTGCAAATCTACCTACAAAAACACCCATTTATGTTTAATGGAGCAAGAGCTTTCATTATAGTCAAATTCATATTTCACAACAAGTTTTGCGCTGCTCAACAAAACAAAACATCTTGGCGATTCTTGCGTGAATGAATGCAGTCAGCTTGAGCAAGAAATGTCCAAGAGCATTTTATCGGTCCACTGGCCTTTATCAGTGTTTACATATGTGACCCTGTACAATGGCATGAACACAACAACATTACCCCTTTTGTTAATGCCATTGTTGTCAGACCATACGGTCATAAACAAATCTGTGCACCTTATAAAAAGGAAACGGCTCCTTTATGGGCATAATTGTGATGTGAATTCAAGAGCAGAACTCCTCTGGCAACAGTGAGTACATTTGGCCATCACTAATGAGCTCCCTTTGCTTATGGCTTTGTTCACATTAAGTGAACTTATTTAAATACATTTAGCAGCTGGTGGTGGGCTGGTCTGATGACACACTGTTTGTTTCTGCCAAGCTCTGAAGAAGCAATTTAAGCTTCAACAATTCAACACATTGTACACTCTCATAATGCAAAGAAAAGCCAATCGCTGACAGCAATTGTTTGACAGTGCTTACCGAACCACACTTACGCCCTATGATTATGAATAAGCAATTAATCTCTCTCACCTTTTATCCATGAACAATAGAAGCACAAAGCCAGTGCATTAGGCTATTAAAGACTAGATCTCTGACGGTTAATATTGACTGAAAGCAAGAAATTATATGAAAAGTAACTGTACTGTCTAAAAGTAACATTTCACTGACTTTCAGGTTCAATTCAGGACATTCAGAGCATGATCTTATATCATGTTAGCCTAACTGTATTGCATAGTTGATGTGTTTAAGTCATGTACTGAATTTTGAACTGAAACTGAACTGTGTTTCTAAGAGTGGTTCACAAGGTGGGCATAAAATAAAAAGCTATATCTAAATAAAAAGGCATCCTCATAAGTATTTTAAAATAGAATAGTCTACACTAGTGTAAACCCTAATGCTCAAAATAATTAATTGTTTTGAGTAGGGAAAAATGTAATCATATAAATTAGTTCAAATAAATTAACCTTGATGAGAATTTAGACTTTTGAGTTCAACAAAACTGACACCTTTTAAGTAACCTGAATTGTTTTGTTGTTTTGATATTAATTAACTTGTCTCTATAAATTTCATCTCAAACTGGACAGATGATTTCTATGTCCAAGCATGCTTTGCATGGCACTTGACAGAGTAAATGTTCATATTAAGTGTTATTTAATGTGTCTTTTTGCAAGATGAATGTAAAGGAGGAGATTTGTTAGTGTTTAAAGTTGTGTTGTGTTATTTAGAAGATTTTCTGTAATGTTGGAGTTTTGGGGGTTATTATACTGGTGAATAGTGGAGCTTGAGCTTAGGTTGAGGACAGGTACAATTTAAGAATGTTCTATATTGCTTAACTCATTAAGCAAGTGCTATGCTAATAAAAGCATAGTGTAACCAATTAGTGTGCTTTCAGCATGCTAGCAAACTAGCTAGTTTTAGCTAGTACTAGCTAGTTAGGTTCCCTCTACCTCAAGTATTTAAATTAAGATTATATGGTCATTTTAAGTTCAGCCAAATAGTTAAATTTAAAGTTAAGCGCAATCAACATGCATGAGTAGTACAAAATCAAAATATAACATTTCTGATTACTTAAACTTGTAATTTATTAACATAACTGATAACCTCACATTTTAAAACTTATTTGGGTTTACAGTGTAGGCCTAATCATTTTTTAGAAATACTTTATTTCTAATAAACTCTAATCATACTTTCCCTTCCGGCACAATTTTAAAACAAAAAGGGTCTAAACTGTTTTGCACATACAGTTGTGCTCAAAAGTTTGCATACCCTGGCAGAAATTGTGAAATTTTGGCATTGATTTTGAAAATATGACTGATCATGCAAAAAAACTGTGCTCCTTGAAACAACCACACCATCTTTTTCCAGAGCAGCCTGTATTTCTCCTGAAGTTACCTGTGGGTTTTTCTTTGTAACCTGAACAATTCTTCTGGCAGTTGTGGCTGAAATCTTTCTTGGTCTACCTGACCTTGGCTTGGTATCAAGAGATCCCCAAATTTTCCACTTCTTAATAAGTGATTGAACAGTACTGACTTGCATTTAAGGCTTTGGATATCTTTTTATATCTTTTTCCATCTTTATAATGTTCCATTACCTTGTTACGCAGGTCTTTTGACAGTTCTTTTCTGCTCCCCATGGCTCAGTATCTAGCCTGCTCAGTGCATCCACGTGAGAGCTAACAAACTCATTGACTATTTATACACAGACACTAATTGCAATTTAAAAAGCCACAGGTATGAGAAATTAACCTTTAATTGCCATTTAAACCTGTGTGTGTCACCTTGTGTGTCTGTAACAAGGCCAAACATTCAAGGGTATGTAAACTTTTGATCAAGGCCATTTGGGTGATTTCTGTTATCATTACGATTTAAAAAGGAGCCAAACAACTATGTGATGATAAATGGCTTCATATGATCACTATCCTTAAATAAAAGACAGTTTTTTTTTGTTTGTTTTTTGCATGATCAGTCATATTTTAAAAATCAATGCCAAAATTTCACAATTTCTGCCAGGGTATGCAAACTTTTGAGCACCACTGTAATATCACTAAACTAAAACTTAAAAATGATTGCTGGGTTTAGACACTGATTATAGCAAACAAGAATTAAAGAAGGAAAAAAGAAAAAGATGTCATACAGATAAAAATGGTAAACACCGACATGGCTTGCATTTGTCACCAAAGAGGATTTCAAACAAATACATAAAGTCCCTATGTGAATGTTTGGAAAAATAAAATCAAAAAATGAATAAATAGAAACAATAAAAATTATAAATAATAAGAAAATTAAGAAAAGTATCAGAGTACCATATCATAAACAAGATTAATAAATTCGACCAGCCTTGTCTCATGATAATTACGTGACCACGGCAACATTTTTGCAAAATGAAGTTACGTGCCTTATTACACATGTGGCTGCAGTTTCCCAGTGAAATGTCCAGCGGGGGGCGCCAAAGGCGAGTGAAATGACGCCGTAATCAGACGATTATTAAGGATTATTAACCATTAACAAGGTTATGGTGAATATTAGATAGAGGTTTTAATGAGTAAATGTACTTCCATACCTAAAACTTTACCTAAAACTAACCAATAGTGATCTAAAATGAAATGAGAGGTAGACACAAAACAGACATCCTTACCTTTAACCAATGCCTAAACCTAACCGACAGTGTCCAAAAACAAAATGAGAAATGAAAAGCAGAATATAACATGACATGAGTAACAGTGCGAAAAATAAGCGTTTATAAAGTCATAATCAGCCGTTGTAATCATGATTTGTGTGAAAATGAATAAAAAAGCACAGTTGTTGTAGTGCCTCTAGTGTTGTAGCACCTCTAGTGTAGGAAACTGTGACAGAACGTAGAATTCGGCACATAAAAGTCAGTTTGAAAAAAACTTAGTTATAGTAACCTTCATTATATGAGACAACGTCATATTTGATACAGGATAAAACATATGAGGACAATGCAGAGGCAACTAAGTGAAGAAACGGGCTATCCTTTAATAAAAATGCCATAAATAAAATCAGGACAATCTTGATACTGAACTCCATATCCACAGTTCAAAATATCGCTCGAAAATATGATAGAAAAAATATATATTTATAATGCAGAGAATAAAAATAAACATTTATTTATCTATTTCAGCTCTACTTCACCTGAATTTAGATTAGGGATGGGCATTTTGAGTAACTTTGTAGTACTCTAAAACATAAAAATAACGAGTAGTCAATCACTTGAAATTTAGAATTTAAGTTCAACCTTAGAACCTGTTTATCTTTCCTGTTAAATGACATGCATCCACAGCGCCGATCAATAGGCTACACTGAGTTTAGGCGAGGTGAGAAAAGCAGTTTTATTGTTGCCCACGGCAGGCACAGGCACAAAGGTAAATCGAACTGCAATATTTGAGTAGTGTTTTTACTAGTCTGATATTTAAAGCAGAATGAGTACTCGATTAATGGATTACTCATGCACATCCCTTTTCAATTTTTTCTTTCAAACAAACCTCAACTACTACCATCAAATGAAATCAGATCATAACAAAATTAGCCACAAAAAAAAAACCCACACTGTAGTGATAGGAACGATTATAAAAAATACAGGCTATTTCACCATCATTAGAGCAGCTAGATTTGTGCTGGGTACATGAGATTTGGAGCCCATAATTTTCTGGTGAAAACTACAAAGAATGTGAGATGTTGTCGTTTACTGTACTGGAAAAGTCCTAGAGACAGCGAGTTTTGATAATGCTTTATCTATCAAGCACTGAAGTTATTTATGGATTCTCTGAGCATTTTCTCACCAATCCATTTCCACACACTCATCACATAGCATAGTTTAGTAACCCTATTGTTGTTACAAACCCATCAGACTTTCTATATTCCGTAGAACACCAAAAGAGTAGTTTGGCAGAATGTTAGTTCAGTCAGAGAAAAAAAAAAAAATAATCCAATGAAAGTGAATAGTGACTGTGGTTAACATTCTGCCATCTCCATTTGAGTTCCACAAAAGAAGAAAAAAGTCATAGGTTTAGAACCACTCATGAGGTTGAATAAATTATGACAGAATTGTAATTTTTGGGTGAACTAAACACTCACTGAGCACTAATCACTAATCTAATCAGCCAATCGTGTGGCAGCAGTGCAATGCATAAAATTATGCAGATATGCGTCAGGAGCTTCAGTTAATGTTCACATCAACCATCAGAATGGGGGAAAAAATTTCATCTCAGTGATCTCATGATTTCCACGATGTCATGATTGTTGGTGCCAGACGGGCTGGCTTGAGTATTTCTGTAACTGCTGATCTCCTGGGATTTTCACGCACAACAGTCTCTAGAATTTACTCTGAATGGTGCCAAAAACAAAAAACATCCAGTGAGCGGCAATTCTGCAGACGGAAACGCCTTGTTGATGAGAGAGATCAACTGAGAATGGCTACGGTAGAAAGGCTACGATAACTCAGATAACCACTCTGTACAATTGTAGTGAGCAGAATAGCATCTCAGAATGTACAACACGTCGAACCTTGAGGCAGATGGGCTACAACAGCAGAAAACCATGTTGGGTTCCACTTCTGTCAGCCAAGAACAGATAGCTGAGGCTGCAGTGGCACAGGCCCACCAAAACTGGACAGTTAAAGACTGGAAAAATGTAGCCTGGTCTGATGAATCTCCATTTCTGCTGAGGCACACAGATGGTAGGGTCACAATTTGGCACCAACAGCATGAATCCATGGACCCAACCTGTGTTGTCATTTCAGGCTGGTGGTGGTGCTGTAATGGTGTGGGGAATGTTTTCTTGGCACACTTTGGGCCCGTAAATACCAATCAATCATCACTTCAATCAATCACACAATCATGCTACAGCCTATTTGTACATTGTTCCTGACATGTGCATCCCTTCATGGCCACAATTTACCCATCTTCTAATGGCTATTTCCAGCATGATAATGCACAATGTCACAACGCAAAAGTCATGAACATGGTTTCATGAACAAGTCAATGAGTTCACTGTTGTTCAGTGGCCTTCCCAAACACCAGATCTGAATCCAATAGAACACTTTTGGGATGTGATAGAACAGGAGGTTCGCAGCATGAATGTGCAGCTGACAAATCAGCAGAAATTGCGTGATGCAATCATGTTATCGTGGACCAGAATCTCAAAGGAATTTTCAACAACTTGTGGAATCCATGCCAAGAAGAACTGAGGCTGTTTTGAGAGCAAAGGGAGGCCCTACCCAGTATTAGTATAGTGTTCCTAATAAAGTGCTCAGTGAGTGTACATTTAATATACATACCCTTTGATCAAGATGCCTGTTAGGTATAGACATCCTGATATAAAGCCCAAGCATTTAGTATACAGCTGAAGTCAGAAGTGTGCACACACTTAGGTTGAAGTTATTAAAACTAATTTTTTAACCACTCCTCGTTTAGGACATCTACTTTGTGCATGACACAAGTACATTTTCCAACAATTGTTTACAGACAGATTGTTTCACTTTTAATTGCCTATATTACAATTCCAGTGGGTCAGAAGTTCACATACACTAAGTTAACTGTGCCTTTAAACAGTTTGGAATATTCCAGAAAATTATGTCAAGCCTTTAGACAATTAGCTTCTGATAGGAGGTGTACTGAATTGGAGGTGTACCTGTGGATGTATTTTAAGGCCTACCTTCAAACTCAGTGCCTCTTTGCTTGACATCATGGGAAAATCAAAAGAAATCAGCCATGACCTCAGAAAAAAAAATTGTGGATCTCCACAAGTCTGGTTCATCCTTGGGAGCAAACCAAGGACCAAATGCCTGAAGGTACCACGTTCATCTGCACAAACAATAGTACACAAGTATAAACACCATGGGACCATGCAGCCATCATACCGCTCAGGAAGGAGATGCATTCTGTCTCCTAGAGATGAATGTAGTTTGGTGCGAAAAGTGCAAATCAATCCCAGAACAACAGCAGAGGACCTTGTGAAGATGCTGGAGGAAACAGGTAGACAAGTTTCTATATCCACAGTAAAATGTGTCCTTTATCTACATAATCTGAAAGGCTGCTCAGCAAAGAAGAAGCCACTGCTCCAAAACCACCATAAAAAAGCCAGACTACAGTTTGCAAGTGCACATGGGGAAAAGGGCTTACTTTTTGGAGAAATGTCCTCTGGTCTGATGAAACAAAAATTTTACTGTTTGGCCATAATGACCATTGTTATGTTTGGAAGAAAAAGGGTGAGGCTTGCAAGCCGAAGAACACCATCCCAACCGTGAAGCATGGGGGTGGCAGCATCATGTTGTGGGGGTGCTTTGCTGTAGGAGGGTCTGGTGCACTTCACAAAATAGATGGCATCATGAGGAAGGAAATTATGTGGATATATTGTAGCAACATCTCAAGACATCAGCCAGGAAGTTAAAATTTTGGTCGCAAATGGGTCTTCCAAATGGACAATGACCCCAAGCATACCTCCAAAGTTGTGGCAAAATGGCTTAAGGACAACAAAGTCAAGGTATTGGAGTGGCCATCACAAAGCTCTGACCCCAATAAGATAGAAAATTTGTGGGCAGAACTGAAAAAGCGTGTGCGAGCAAGGAGGCTTTCAAACCTGACAGAGTTCTGACTCTGTTACACCAGTTCTGTCTGGAAGAATGGGCCAAAATTCCAGCAACTTATTGTGAGAAGCTTGTGGAAGGTTACCCAAAACGTTTGACCCAAGTTAAACAATTTAAAGGCAATGCTACCAAATACTAACAAAGTGTATGTAAACTTCTGACCCACTGGGAATGTGATGAAAGAAATAAAAGTTGAAACAAATCATTCTCTCTACAATTATCCTGACATTTCACATTCTTAAAATAGTGATCCTAACTGACCTGATACAGGGAATGTTTACTATGATTAAACATTCCCTATTTACACTGTTTTGGCACTGACAAGCAAAATAAAAACAGAGGTGTCAAATTAGGACATTTTTTCTTGCACCTTTGTCTCTCTCATATTTTTGAAGCAGAAGTGTATGCAGTGTATACTGTGCTGTGCTAAACTACAACCTCTATAACACACAACATAAGATCCAAGAGCCATCCTGAATCCTCGCACATCACTGAAGACACACTGGATATCTGACACCCCCTGTCTCTCATGAAACTATAGCTCATTTGACAGTTGATCTAGCAAGTTTTTAAATAACACACTAACAAGAAACACCAGCACCACGAATGAGCAATTAAATGAAGAAGGTTGTTTATGTCCTCACAAAATTGATGCTTTGCTAAAAGTAGCTCATTTGACATCCACTTACCACCGGCTAATTTGGGTATTCTTCCAATTTTGTTGGTTATTTCGGCCGTGAGGGTGCCGAAATCCTGTTCGTACGCTTCAAAATCCGAAGACATTGTTGTATTTTTATTTTAAAAAGATTATAACAGGGATAAAGTGGGCTGCGCTACACTGTTGCTTGCGTTGACTTATTATTGACGTCGGCGTCACTTCCGGGTGGTGTCACTGGATTTATTTGTCGGTCCCTTCCTGTAAATGGTTCCGACGTGGTGTCATTTGCGGTTGTTATTGCATTATCGTTCTCGACAAAACATATTTTGATTGATACACTATCATTGGCGTGGCTGTTAAATCTGGGCAGTTTTTTCTTTGAAACTGATCGCCGGAGAAGACACGAGGAAGGAAGTCTCGAGGAGGTATGCGGTAATGATTAAATTTTCATTTACAAAACAGTCTTTATTTACCACACAGCTATATATACACGGCTACAGTTACGTTAAAGATAATTACAGCATTGCAATAATGTCTCTATTAGTAAACAGGGCCTTTTTCAGTGCATGCGTCAGTAATAATAGTCTAACATTAATTTGGCGTGATCACTTACTAACTGTAGAGATAAAGGCCATTTCTACAGTTAGGCACGATTGTCTCATGTATTATACAACAATATATTGGATTGAATTTAAGATGTAGAATCAGATTGCACTTGAAAATTATGATGAGTAAAAGAGTCATGCAGCCTGACAGCAACAGGATAGAGTTCCTGTGTCTTCTGGACCTGCACAGCATTTAATATTTAAAGATCTGTTCATGTATTTGTTTGTTTGTTATCTATATCACCGCCAGTCTCAGATACAGACAGTGTTATGAAACAGATCAGGACATTTAAACCCATGCTATGGATTATGTAGACTCCAGTGGTTTAATCCATGTCTTCAGAAGGTATAAAATAGGTGTGGGTGAGAAGAATATCAATATTTAAAGGTGCACTCAGTATCTTTTGGACACTGACACCTAGCGGCTTGGATGCAGTATAATTTAAAATCAATAGTTTTCATTTTCAGATGCCATTGTAGAAATGTAGTATTCACAGTCAACCATTATTACTTTAATCAATGAGTGAAAGTGTCAAATAACAGGATGGTTACTGAGATTATGTGAGTAGTATTCGGCTGGTCATGTGATTCTAACATGGCAGCCCCCATGTGCGGACCCTCTCCATGTAGAATAAAACAACTTTTATAAGGTTGCTGATATGACTGGAGTCTTAATTTTAATGTGAGTGGTCATGATTTCCTACATCTATTGCAAAACTACAATTCATGTCTTTAGGAGTTAAACTTTTTAATAAGGAAAAAATTACTGAGTGCACCTTTAAGTCCTGTTTTACTATAAATCTCTACTTTCACTTTCACATTTTTCTTTTGTTTTTGGCAATTCGCATTCTTTGTGCATATCGCCATCCACTGCTCAGGGAGGAGACTTTATAGTAAAAAAGGACATAAATATTGATCTGTTTCTCACCCACATCTATCATATCACTTCTGAAATTCAATGGAGTTGTATGGATAATTTTTATGCTGCATTTGTGTGCTTTTTGGACCTTCAAAGTTTTGTCCACCATTCACTTGCATTCACCTACAGAGCTGAGATATTCTTCTAAAAATCTTCATTTATGTTAAGAAGAAGAAAGAAAGTCACACATATCTGGGGTGACATGAGGGTCAGTAAATGATGTGAGAATTTTCATTTTTTTCTGTCTTTTTTTTTTCTCAGATGGATGGCTCGGCTTCAGCTCGAGAATAGAGCAATCAGAGGCTTATTACGGAAGGATGCTACACGCTGACAGAGCCTGTAACTCTAGGAAACGGCTGGCCCCTGTGACTGGTGACGTAGCCGATCGTTGGTTGTTTCGGAGAAGATTATGGTTAATTCATTGCAGTAAACACAGACCGCACGCCTGACTACGTGATCAGTTACTTTGGGGAACTTAAAGACGTTGCAATACTACTAAACCATGAACATACTATCTGCTATAATTGTGTTTGAGAACCTCCATGAGGTCAAGAGGCTTTTTCACTGGGGTCCTATCATCGCACTGACAGTCATCGGTGTGTGCTCCTCCATGGCTGTACTGGACTCCATTATCTGGTACTGGCCACTGGACACCACTGGAGGCAGCATCAACTTCATTATGCTCATTAACTGGACTGTCCTCATTCTTTACAACTACTTTAATGCCATGTTTGTGGGCCCTGGGTATATTCCTCTAGAGTGGAATCCGGTAAGGAAGATTAACTGTGTTTTGGGGTGTTTTGAGAAGGTTGTGCAAGGATCTTTAAAGCAGAAGTGTGTAATTTTTTCGATGTTAAAATACGATCTCCAGTTCTAGCTTAATTTATAGAGACAAATGTAAGTAATGCATTTGTATGTTGATTTCCACAAAGTGCATCCCAACCAGCCCTGAACAGCAACATTGGATCCAACCAATGGTGAGAGTTTGGGGCAGGGTCCTCTGTTTGTCGACCAGTGGCAGACGGGGGGAGAGTTAGGGAAACCTGTTTGCAAACAATAAGTATTTTCGCAGTTTCATTAGTGATGCACACTTCAGCTTTAAACATGTGTGTTATATCTAACCTTTTGTGTTATGCTCTGTTTTCTTTCAGCATTTGTCTAATATCACTTATGTTGTTTGTGTTTTCTAACAGGAAAAGCAACAAGACATAATGTACTTACAGTTCTGTAGATTGTGCCAAGGTTATAAAGCTCCTAGGTCACATCACTGTCGGAAGTGTAACAGGTAGGCCTAGATCTGACTGAAACCCCCCCCGCCCCCCCCCCTCCACCCCATGACAGAAATTAATATGGATATGTTTTAAGAAGTCGTTTATGCTATGCATCATTAACCAAAAAAAAACAAAAAACTTTTTGTGGTTTATTTAAAACAAAAAAAACAAAAAAAAAAAATTTACGTTTATTTCCCACATCTCCAGGTGTGTGATGAAAATGGATCATCATTGTCCTTGGATCAACAACTGCTGTGGTCACTTGAATCATGCCTACTTCACCAGCTTCCTTCTGCTTGCTCCTCTGGGCTGTATACATGCTGCATTTATCTTTGTCATGACCATGTACTCTCAACTCTATGATAGGGTGAGTATTATTCTGGTGATCATTTAGTTCCCTGTTAATACAGCTTTTATTTCTACTGTTGTCAAACATCATTTTACTGTGTACTGAGTCAATTTAATGAGTGACATGTATTTAAAGGAATAGTTCAGCCAAAAATGAAGATTCTCTCATCATTTACTAATCCCTGAAGCCATAATAGATGTGTATGACTTTCTTTCTTCTGCTGAACACAAACAAAGATTTTTAGAAGAATATCTCAGCTCTGTAGTACCATACAATTCAAGTGAATGGTGACCAAATTTTCAAGCTCTAAAAAGCACATAAAGGCAGAATAGAAATAATCCATACAACTCCAGTGGTTTAATCCATGTCTTCTGAAATTATGTAATCATTTTAGGTGAGAACAGACCAAAATGTTAGTCCTTTTTCACTGTCCATCTTGCCTTTGCAGATAGGCACGATCATGATTTCAGCCTCAATAAAGCTTCCTACTGCTTGATGTATGCACAGAGCACTAGATGGCGCTAGGAAGTGTAATAAAGCTTGAAATCATGGTCCGTTCTCACCCAAAACCAATTGGAAAGCTTCGTAAAATATGGATTAATACCACTGGAGTCTTATGGATTTCTTCTATGCTGCCTTTATGTGCTTTATGGAGCTTTGAAGTGCTGGCCACCAACCACTTGCATTGTATGGACCTACAGAGTTGAGATATTCTTCTAAAAATATTTGTGTTCTTTAGAATAAAGAAAGTCATACACATCTGGGATGGCATGAGGATGAGTAAATGATGAGAGAATTTTCATTTTTGGGTGACCTGTTCCTTTAATTATTTTGTGGTGCTACTTATAATTACACTTTGTTCTTGTTAGTTCTATTGTAATTATTTATAATAATATGTAGTAGATGTAGCATTTTCACTTTGGATAAAAACAAATGTTATCATTATTGTGATTCTCTGTGCTTGCATACAATGTAAATACACTATATGGCCAAAATTATGTGGACACCCCCTTCTAATTAAAGAGTTTGGTTACTCCGTTAATATCAGTGAAGATGAATCATAATTCTACTCCAAACAAAGGCATTCTAGGGCATTCTGTGCTTCCAACTTTAATGCAACAGTTTGGGGAGAGCCCTTTTCTATTCCAGCATGACAATGCCCCTGTGCACAAAGCAAAGTCCGTAAAGAAATGGTTTACTGTGTCTGATGTGGAAGAAATTGACTGGCCTGCACAAAGCCCAGACCTGAACCCCACTGAACACCTTTGGGGTGAATTGGAACGCCAACTGAAAGCCAGGCACCATTGCCCAACATCAGTGGGACCTTCGGACCTCAGTGTTGCACTTGTGTCTGAATGGGAGCAAATCCCTGCAGCCATGTCACTACATACAGTATAGTGGAAAGCCTTCCCAGAAGAGTGGAAGTTGTTGTTGCACCAAAGGGGGAAATTGATGCCTATGGTTTTGAAATTGAAGGTTCATCAGCACATATGGTGTCCACAAACTTTTGGCCATATAGTGTATGCCAGATATATCAATGATTGTGTCCTCACTACATTCACTTTGCTTTGAAATGGCTAAAATTAGATTTTGCTGAAATGTTCAGTCATTTCTAATACTAGGACTCTTTACTAATGGTTGTTGTGGTTATGTTCTGTCCCGCTATCTTGGCTTTAGATCTCATTTGGGTGGAGCACAGTGAAGATTGACATTAGCGCTGCTCGGCACATCCACCATCCCATTATGCCTTTCAGCATTGCAGCGTTCGCAGCCACTCTCTTCGCATTGGGATTGGCGCTGGGTACCACAATTGCTGTCGGCATGCTGTTTTTTATACAGGTAGAACATCCTTTGAGACTCCTAGAAACCTTTAGTCAGAGTACATGTCATATTTGACTTGACACTAATTAAAACACGGCTGTGAGGGATAGAAGTACAGCCTGTTAAATACTTTTGCATACACATGCGTTGACCTTTCAGCTGGCAAAACATTTTGTCCCCTAAAAACTATTATAAAGATCCAATATATTTTCAATGTTTTTTGTCAGCTAGCATAGGTGCTTGGACCTTACTAACGTCTAAGTGTTGCATAGTTTGCTTGTAACAGCATTAAAGGATGTCACTGTGATTGGTTTATCAGCAGTTTTCTCTTTTCTTTTAGATGAAGGTGATTCTTCGAAACAAAACTTCAATAGAAGTATGGATTGATGAGAAAGTAAGCTTGTTTAAGTTTTCGCTACGCTTATCTGCTAAAGGAAGTGACCTGATCCAGTATCCCTTTCCTAATCTAATACACTCCAGCAACTGACTTTGAAGAGTTCTCTTTTAAAGGCTTTCTTGAATTATGAGCACTTGGTGTCATCAACATCTACTTAGTGACACGTAGAGGCGCTGAAATTATTTTTGATGGAAACAGCCAAAATCATGCTTCACCAAACACCCCATTATTGTCATAAGGATTGAAAGCAGTTCCAGTCATTTTTATCTGACCAGAGTCAAAGCAACTTAATATCTAAAATCAGTGTATAGTTATTTCAGTAATGTATCATTTATGCATTTTAATTTATGTAATTTAGTAATTTTTTAAAGGTACTTTTTTAAAATGTTTTTGTAATTCTATAGATTTTGGGGATGTTCATGCACGGGTATAAGCGCTCAATCTGTTTAATTGAGTAGTAATCTCAAAGACACGCTGTTTTACAATTCTGTGTGACTAGCTGAGTTCTTGTAGAGGTTATTTGTAAAACCACAGTGTTGCCCACGCTGACGTCAGTAGATCATGTGGGTTTTATTACATTAAAGCAAGAATCAACGTTTTCCCAGGCCAAAGACAGAATCCAGTACTACCAAACAGGTGAAGAGTTTATCTTCCCCTATGACCTGGGCAGCCGATGGGAGAACTTTAAACAGGTGTTTACCTGGTCTGGTACCCCCGTGGGAGATGGAATCGAATGGCCTGTACATGAAAAGTGTCACCAGTATACTCTAACCGTAAGTACTAATGTTTCTGCATATTTTCTCTTATGATAATCCTTAAGTATTATATAACAGATAAATACAGCTCTGTAGCTCAATTGGTAATGATATTTCTGTTTCCCTTCCATCAGATTGAGCAGCTGAAGCAAAAACATGATAAACGTCAGCGAAGTGTGAGTATTGTTGTAACCTCCTTCAAACACTAGAGGACAGTGTATACAAAAGAAGAGTTCAAATGAAAAACTTAATCTTTGCAGGTGGAATACAGAGTTGTGGAGGACTTCAATGGGGCTTGTTGCCCACTGGCGAAGGGGCTAAACACTTTCTTTAGGACACCATGTACAGAGGAGCCCAGGATTAAACTCACAAAGGGGGAAACCATCTTTGCTACAAGGGGAACAAAGTGAGCCACTTTTCTGGCATTTTTAGTCATAGACAGTTGGTATATATATATATATATATATATATATATATAACGTTTTATTCACCCTACATTCTATTAGGCCAGCTGCTCTTATTTACTGTTTAACTGCTATCATTTGCATGTTGTGTAAATGAGCATGCATTCTTGTTAATCAACAGGTGGTGGATGTATGGAGATAAAGTTTTGAAAGAGGAACAGGCAAAAGGTAAAATTTGCAAAATGTCTCAAGAATTTGTTGTAAGATGAAAGACTTCAATAATAGGGTACAACGGGGATAATATCCCTAAAACAGAAAATGATGCCATACGCACCTGATTGCATTTTTATAAAACTCAATCTCTCTGGCAGCTGTTCTTTGGAAATAAAATGTTATATTAAAGAAGTTTACAGAAGTTAACTTTGGGGTGCCCTATATTTTACACTTTGTGACCAGAAAAAAAAAGGGGTGCCATTTTCCCTAAGGTTTGTCTTAAGCCCCGTTGTACCCTACTCTTTATTAAAGTATATATGTGTAATATGATTCCTTTCCCTGTTCTAGCTGGAGTTCGTATTAGAGGATGGTTCCCACGACGATGTGTTGAGAAGTGTCACTATGACTCGGCGAATGATTCGACAAGTGAAGAAAAAAAAGAACAATAGTGCAGAATTGTACATTTCACTGTTCATTTTAAACAGAGGACCTAATATTAGGGCCATGCATTTTTAACCCAGCAGTGATGCAAATTTCTAAAGTGTATTGTGTCATGTCTAATTCTTTTGTAATGCTGTTCAATAGCACCAGCGCTAAGTGTTGACAAATCGGTGGCAAAACCAACAGATAAACCCTGCTGGAACAAAAACAGCTTAAAACCAGCCTAAGCTGGTTTGCTGGGACCGGATTCACAAAACGTTCTTAAGAAGAAAATTCTTCTTAACTACCATTTTCTTCTTTAATTTCTACGAATATTTTGTATTCCCAAAAAACTTCTTAAGAAAGTTCTTATCTTTTTTTTCTGAAGAACTATTTCATGAATCCGGCCCCTGGTTAGTAGAGGAATTTTGGGCTGGTTTAAGCTGTTTTGTTTAGCAGGGCTGGCACCCCAAAGTTAACTTCTGTAAACTTCTGTAATATAACATTTTATTTCCAAAGAACAGCTGGCAGAGAAATTGATTTTTTTTTTTTTTAATGCAATCAGGGGCATATGGCATTATGTTCTGTATTAGGTATTATTAAGATGTTTACTTGAAACATTTCTCTCTTTCTTTCTTTATTCCTTTCTCTCTTGCTTGCTCTCTCTGTCTTTGATGCTACACTGATTATGCAAAGCCTTTCACTAGTTGTAACAAGGTTTTTGTCATGCAAATTATCTTAATTGTTTGTATAGTGGAAAAAACTATTTCATTTTATTTTTGATGACTTTTTTTGTAAAACTGAAGTCAACCTCACTGGTCAAATAAACAACCATGCTCTGTACAATAATCTCTATTTTATTTGTACTTTTTTTTTTTTTTTTTTTTACAACAAAATTACTTTTCACTCCACACACCATCCCTCTGTGCTTTATATGTAAATTATGGATGTTTTTGCTTTTGATAATTACATATCCAGAGCAAGGATGAATGTCTATTTGGCTGATAATAGGAAAGTTTCTAGGGTATAAATTGTATAGAATATTTAATTTAGCGAAGGTTAGTACAGTACAATGCTACCTCTCTCCAGGAGGTAAAAATATTTAACCTTTGATGGAGTATAGAAAAACATTTAACAAAGACAATACTCAGTATGATAAATATGTGAACTAGGGACCCACACCACACAATATCCCAAAATTCTGTTGTGTCCATAGAATAAACTGGCCCTTTATCAAGAGTCAACTGTTCACAGAAGCTGGATATATATATATATAAAATTCTCCTCTTATTGTTCTACATGTTTGCATAAAGTCTGTCAATCTGATCTTTGAAGAATTTGGTGAGATTAGCCCTTTTGGCTTTCAGTGTTGGAGTGAGGAGGCCGTTTTCTATGGTGAACATATCAGGATGCAGGTACAGATCTTTTACCTTTAGGAAATAAAAACACAACAAAGTAAATTGAAAGAAAAACATTTTCTGTTCTTTTAACAGAATAACGTATTCAATCTGCAGGCCTTTGTAATGTGCGTGTCTACCTTTACAGGCTGTATTTTCCAGGATTATTTCATGTGATTTTCAACTACACGCTACAAATGGCCTATAGATAGCAAAGTTTTCATAGTGACAGTCGCCCCAAAATAGCCTAATGTATTATAAAATTACTTACTTGTTCAAATGACTTCAACCCTGCTTCACGTCCTAGCTTGATTAGGTCATAGATGATTGCTTTCTTAATTTCCTGCAAAAGTTAAAAACAGATTATTGAGCATTAACGTAATATGTGTACAGGTATGTAGAATTATTTTAGACAAAATACACAAGTAAACTTACGCTTTGGGATGGAAGTAAACATATATTCCTTAGGCTGAATCTTTAGCACTTACATCATGCATGTTTATATTTTATAATTATATACAGTAATCACACACCTGATTTTTACAGAGCTCCTCAAATGAACCTTTCACTCCCAGCTTTTCGGCAAAACCCGGTAAAACCTCAGGGTCTGGCACCACTATGGCCACCAAGTAGGACTAAACACATAATATCGGAAATATTACATAAAAATAAACTTAAATATGTAACTGATTTCATATTAGGCATTCTTTCATGTTGACTCACTCAGAAATGCAACATAAATTAAGAGAACACAATGCAATGATAATGGCACTTGCGAATTTTTTGTAGTACCAGTGGATTTGAGGTATAAAGGCAAATTGAGAATATAGTTTACCTGTAAACTGTCACCATGCACAAACACCTGGGCAACTGGAGCACTCCGGATGTAAACATTTTCAATCTTTTCCGGTGCAATGTACTCGCCTTGGGCCAGTTTGAAGATATTTTTCTTTCTGTCGATAATCTTTAAGACTCCACTCTGGTAAATTGAACACAAATCATGACTTTAAACTTGCTATACAGTTTTACATGCACTAGAGGGATTAGTGATTAGTCTGGTTAGCTAACCATATGATAGCAGTCTAGAGTTCTCGTATTTAAAGATCACTTAGGTTTTTTAATCATATACTGTCACTTGGTATTTTGGGATTTTGAGGTTTTGATCTTGTCCTCAGTTTGTAATGTTGGCTACCTCCTCATATCATAGCACAAAAGGTCTACACATTTCTTTCCATCCAAGTTGCATTATTAAAAAAAAGTGTCTAATATGAAAATGAATACAAACGTAAATGTTGCAATATTGCATTCTAAAAGAAGGATCTCACAGGCAGCCATTTGCCAATATCTCCAGTGTGCAGCCATCCGTCTTTGTCCAAAGCCTCTGCTGTCTTTTCTGGGTCATTGAGGTATCCGAGGAACACATTATTTCCTTTTACGCAAACCTGAAAAAAAAAAAAAAAAAAAAACACCAAAGCTATAAGAAGTTGTAAGGACATTTTGTTATAAGGTTTTTAAAATTATGTTTCATTACCTCCCCTTCACCATTGGATGCAAAGTAATTCATTTCCTCAACATCAACAAGTTTGACAAAATTACAAGAAACAGGAATGCCAACGTGTCCTGAAATCAAGAGTAGATAAACTGAAGTCAGTGCATAGTGTTATATGACAAAAAGGTTATTATCAATCACAGGAACTCACCAGCTCTCCAGTCGCCAGGTATGGAGAAAGTGCAGGCAGCAGTGCACTCTGTCTGGCCATATGCCTCAAATATCTGGAAAGCAGGCCAGGGACAAAAGGGTCAGCTCTGGGTCACTGTGACACCACACCATTTTCACGCATTCATTTTCCTTCATTTAAAAGTAAGCGCCTAACGCTGGGTTCAAGACAGATTCACACATCCTCCGTGAGTGGGGCGTGAGCGGCGCGTTTTCGTTTTGGAGCCCATATTAACAGATGACACTGTTTACACTGCAAGCGTGAGTCGCGAGGTGACGTGTCCCAGAAGCATCCCAGTAAACTCAAAAAAATTACTTAATAAAGGAAAGAATTAATAAACTGCCGGACCTTTTGCCATTCTGTTTATGTAGGTGTACACAACATTAACCAATCACAACCAAGTGTGCTGGTAAAGATGAAGTGCACGTGACTGCCCGCTGTTGCCCTTGAAGCAGCAATAACCTCAGCTTATTATGACCCTTATTTAAGAAAAAATCTGGCGTAGGACCCCATAGATAACTTTATTTTCTGCGCGGAGGCGCTGCTGTTTCTCGCGGAAGAGATGCAGCCAATGTGAACGTCCAATGACACCGCCCCGCTCACGAGGATGTGTGAACCCGGGGTTAACCCGACATCAGGCACCTACTTTTAAATGTAGGAAAATGAATGCTGGGGAAATGGACAAATATGGAGAAACAATTAAAAAAAAAAAAAAAAAAAATGCATTTAAAAGCATTTTATGCATTTTTGTAAAAAAATAAATATATATATATATATATATATATATATATATATATATATATATATATATATATATATACAACTCTGGAAAAAATTAAGAGACCACTGCAAAATTTCAGTGTTTTCAGACCTTGAATAATGCAAAGAAAATGATAGGTTACCTATTCTGTAACCCCAGTTCTCTGAAACATTGAGTGGAGTGATCCATCTATGGGAAGGGCAGACGCACCTGACCTCTGCAGAAGCATCCAATTGCACCCAAGTCTGGCTTCACAGACAGCAGCGTGTGTCCAGTGCCGCTGTAAGGCCTTGCCCCTATATGAAGGCATAAAAGGACCTGTACACGCTACTTTCCTCAGTGAGCATATTCGCTTCTCGTGAAGCAAGCGGGGCAAGCTTGGTGGATCTCTCCACTCGATGTTTCAGAGAACTGGGGTTACAGAATGGGTAACCTATCATTCCCTTTCATCATCTCGTGTTCGAGATCCACCTATGAGAAGATATGGACAACTCCCCGATTGCCCTATACACTCACAGGGAGATGCTGTCAGCCAAAAAGGATGTTCTCCTAATTAAAGGTGGTGCCTGACACATCCTATATAATATTAGCAGGCTCTATAATACATACGCATTACAAAGAAGGGAGAAGAGGCCGTGCAAAGTGCTTGATGCAAAACCTATGGGGTGACACGTACACAATGAGATGGGGAAAGGGTTATGGGTGAACCCATTATGAAGAACCCACACCCAAAACCACATGTGCTACTGGGGTTCTGGTGACATCAAGTCAGTAGTATCTGATAAAAGTGTGGGGGGAAGCCCAACATGCAGCTGAACAAATGTCTTGCAGAGAGACTCCCTGAAACAGGGCCCAGGAAGCAGCCATGCCTCTCCTGGAGTGGGCCCTAAGGCCTAAGGGGGCTGGACTTGTTTTCTTTGCATTATTCGAGGTCTGAAAACACTGCATCTTTTTTGTCATTTTGACCAGTTGTCATTTTCTGCAAATAAATGCTCTAAATGAAAAAAAATGTATTTGGAATTTGTGTGTATATATATATATACATACAGTATTATATTCAAATTTAGGCCTATTTATTATCATTTATAATAATATATATTTATAAATATATTTTGTTGCCTGTGTTTCCAACATCTACAGATCAGGGACCCGATTAAAAATAAACTAATTTGTGACATTGGAAGTACAATCATCAGTAGGTGATTCACACATTTTTTCAGCCAGTTTTGGGCCATTTCCAACTTAGTTTCCATAAATGATCTTTTTTTCACTTGGGAGAGGGTTATGAGTTCTGAAAGTTACAGTATGTTTTCATACAATGAACTCTTTTATCTCAAAAGATCAAGAAACATTTCTTTTTGATATGACCCCTTTAAGAAACCTCTAGCAGGCCTATACTGTATATTCAATATTGCTGACTTTTAACATAGAATCCAAAATCCGAACATGGCTCTCTCAAGACAAAGTTCATTTATTCATTAGTTCATATTTTTGGTCTCTTATTCCCATCAGGTATGAAAGTGGGACCAGAAGCACAGTTTTTTTCTTACTTGGCACCCGAGGCATGCCCTCAGAAAGCTAAGCACAGAGGGAGAGATGGGAGCAGCACCTGTTACGATCACCCTCACACGACCCCCCAGAGATTCCTGTTGAAGACAGTTAAAATGCTTCTAGAACCACCTCACAGGAACACACAGTATAGTCAATCAAACATTATTACCATCAAAACCATCTTGTTCGCTTGAACTACACTCTTTTCTCTGAGGAGAAAAACAAAGCCTCATATAAATTCAAAGATCCTCCCATCGGATCTGTTGTAGATACCTGCACTTTGTGGAAGATGAGTTTGTCCCATAAGCTGTCATTCCGTATGATGCCCTGCTTCACCTCTAAATGTTTCCTTTCAATGGCAAAGTTCAGAAGCCATTTTTTAAAAGGGGTCTGGGCTCCACTCTGGACCTGAGCAGCAGAAAGTAGTAGAAAGGGGACAATGAAAGACTTGAATAGGAGCATCCTAATACTGTAAGTAACAAATAATACAGACAAGAGTATATATAACAATGTAACAAAATAAATAGAAAATCAGGACAACAGAAATTCACGTCAATAGTGGTAGTTGCTACTAGGCAATATTAGGCCTATGCTTGCTCATACTTAGGGTTAAGAAATCTAGGCGCATTTCTCACATTAATGACACCTGAAATAATACGGCTTGTTGAGGAGATCTGTGGTATTGCTTTTCAAAGTGATTAGACTTCTGAAACAAAATAAATAGACTTCCACTTAAGTCATATATACAGACCAGAATATTATAGAGACTTGGGGTTGAATAACTTGGGCCTATAAATAACCACTTAGCAACCACCCTGAACACCCTAGAACCACCTAGCAACCACGTAGAAACACGCTAAAAAACACTCAGAACGCTTTAGCAATAATATAACAAAGCCCTGTCAACCACCTTAGCATAGGGTTGCCACCCTTCCATGATTTTCCAGGATCGTCCCAGAATTTCAATATTTTCCCAAAGCGTTCATGCATATAAACACACTATGCAAATATAAGAATCAAACATATTCTTATACAAATCATAGGAAACTCCGATTCATTTTGGTGAACTGGTTTGTTCGGATTTTTCACTTTTGTGCAAACAATCGTTTAAACTTTAGTCTACTTCCTACAGTGCTTTAATGTTCTGGAAAACATGTCCAAAAAAGGAAAGTCCTTCCTTTTACTGTCAGATCTCTTAGGATCATAATGCCAAAAACTAAAAATAAATAAATAAAATAAAATAATAAAAAGCCTATTTTTATGATTTACACATTTCAATTTCATAACAGTTTCCATAAAATTAATTTTTTTGATCCTTTAACTAAATTAAACAAATAAAATTAATAATATCTAAGATTTTTTTCACTTAATTTTATTAAAGATTATGAAATTGAAATGCGTAAATCTTGAAATGCGTATTGTAACTCTTGAAAAAAAATAGTAAATTTTTATGTACATTTATCTGATTTCCTTTGGTTTAAATGTATGAATGTTTTTTTGTTTTTTGTTTTTTGTTTTTTGCTTTATACATAAATTTATACTTTATACATACATATTTTACTGTACATTTTAAAACATTTAAATGTTCAGTGTGAACCATAAACTCAAGAAAACTGCTTCTTAAAGTAAATAATACATAAATATATGAAGTTAAAAAAAAATTCACATTTCAATTTCATAACAAAATTCCATCACATTAAATTGAGTAATCTTTGACAAAAAAGTATAATAAAAAATAAAAATTTTAAGTATCATTTCATTTTGTTAAAAATTACACCATTTGTTTTGATGGAATTTTGTTATGAAATTGAAAAGTGTATCTTAAAAATAATGCTGACTTTGTATGTGACTGTGACTCTGTTTGTACTTTCATACCTTGTCATAAATACGATTCAAAAGACGTGGAACCACTGGGAATATAGTGGGCTGCAGGGCTTTCATGTCATCTGGTAGAAGTCTGATATCACCTTGAAAAAACCCAACTCTTCCCCCAGCACCGTACATCACTGTCTGAATACAAACATAAAAACAAGCACTTCAATGTGCTTCTTCAGTGACTGTACAAGTAATCCATCTAAGCATTCTAGCATATGTCATTAAAAATTAGAAAGATCTTCAGTAATGTTTCATCAGATATGAGAGAAAGCCTTACCTGTACAACTCTCTCAAACATGTGTGCCAGGGGCAAAAACGAGATGGACACGTCAGTTGGAATGGGTACAAAGACATTCTGTAGAAATAGGGGTTTGACATCCACCATTAAAACCTACACTCACTCTACAGAGTCTGCAAAATCATGTAGCCATCACACTGACATACAGCACCTCAAAGCTCTGAAGCACACCGGCTGCATCTGCAACTACATTTTCATGGGTTAGCATGGCTCCCTTTGGATCCCCTGAAGCAGAAAATACTAAAATGAGAGCTTAAACACATACATATATAATTTAAAAACAACGAAATAAGCAAATATATATTTCATTACGCTTGTGAACGGGGTTTCAGTTGAACCACTCTTTATTAGTCTACCACTGCAGACTAGCTGGGTCAATTATAACACGGGTTAACACCATTGATTAAATGCATTGTTGTTGTTTTCAATAAGGCTAACAAATCAATTTATGAATGTTCACGTGGTATTTTCATTTTGATTTTCAGGAAAATAATTAATTAACTAATATCCATGAAGCAACAGTTTTCATTAAGTGCAAAAGGCTGACATTCTAGCATTTTTTTCTATATACCAATTCAAGAGCTAACTAAGCTATAACTTTAATGCTGCCATTCATTTTGCATTGTTAAATCGCCTTCATATCAAAATGTAAAAAATACGATACAAATAATATTAACAATGCTAATCATAATAACTCACTTTCTTCACACTAAACAATGGTGCCAAAAGTGTCCCTTTGCACATCCTGGCGGTGATTTTGAGAACAAGTCTCACATGTGAGAATTTAAAGTTTTACCGCCACGTTAAACCCCGTGATAGTAGGGGTCATTCTGGTTGGATACCTACTGTAGTACACACCGTGCTACTCTATAAACACTGGTTTCAGAGCTATAAATGTAGTCTACAGTGTTTCTTAATGTCATATAATAGAATAGAAGACACTGCATTAGACTTACCAGTGGTTCCACTTGTAAAGCAAATAATGCTTAAGTCCTTTGGCTTTGGAGGCTGGAAAAATAACACATATACTTTAAATAATATTTGCTAAATAAATCTTCTTGGTAAGGGATGATTTTCTGTGAATAATTGCTTATATTTTGTCTGTTTGTCACACAAAGTCATAATATAACTTCAGAAGTCTTGGAATATAGTGTTTGTAAATGACATGGGGATGACATTAAAGTGAGTAAATAATAACAGAATTAAAATGTTTCATTTTTGGGTGAACTATTCCTTAAAATCCATTACTTACAACTGGCTTGTGAAGGTTGTCTTTCCCCAAGGCCTGAAAAAAAAAATACATATTTTTTGGAAATATATTCTGTTGAAATGGTACAAGACATCTGAGCCTTAAATATTTGCATCATTGTTTTATTATTTAGTATTATTTTAGTATCAGTGAGAACTATCAAAGTACCTCTATATCCTTCAGTGACAGAATGTCTACTCCACTCTTAGATCCTCTCTCAGTCAATGCAGTGTCAAAGGGGTCAATGAGGATGATAGTTTTCAACACAGGCGAGAGACCTTTCTCACAGTTAGCCAACAAAGTTTCTGCTTTATCGTGTTTATCACACAGTACTGTGGATATCTTTGCTGCAGAGATGTACAAATATAATATACTTTAAAATCAGATAAAGTACAAAATCACTGTAGGATAAATATTGAAAATGGGCTTAAAGGAATATTCCGGGTTTAATACAAATTAAGTTCAATCAACAGCAATTGTGGTATAATGTTGATTATTACAAAAAGTCATTATGACTTGTCCATCTTTTTCTTTAAAAAATAAAAAAAAAAGCAAGAATTAGGCACTTACAATGGGAGTGAATGGGGACAATTTCTGGAGGGTTGACAGTTAGAAATGTGAAGCTTATAATTTCATAAAAACATCCACATTAAAGGGATAGTTCACCCAAAAATGAACATTTTCTCATCATTTCTCACCCTTATGCCATCCCTGATGTGTATGAATTTTTAGAAAAAAGATCTCAGCTCAGCAGGTCCATACACTGCAAGTGAATGGTGGCCAGATCTTTGAAGGTCCAAAAAGCACATAAATGCAGCATAAAAGTAATCCATATGACTCCAGTGTTTTAATACATATCTTCAGAAGTGATATGATGGGCAAGTCCTTTTTTTTTTTTTTTTACTATAAATCTCCACATTCACTTTCACTGTAAGTGCCTCACTATAACCCAGATTTTATTTATTTTTTTTTAAAGGAGGGACATCAACATTATGCCACAAATGCTGTATATTGATCTTAACTTGTATTGTACACTTTTAATAGAGGAATAATACAGCAAATATAAAGGTAAGAACATGAATGTATAAGTAGTAAGAATAATAGCATTTTATTAAAGATAAAATTAAAGGAACTTATATTTTAGTAAGCAATCTTTGTTCCAATAACAGCACCAAACAGAATTATAAAAAAAGAAATTTCAAACAGGGTTCCTAAACACTCCCTCTGTCTGCTATTGTTCTGTAAACAGGTCCTGCCCCAAACTCACACCATTGGTTGAGCTTGACATGTTAAGCAACATTGTGAAAGCGCCACAGAGCCATATAATTTACACTATTCTGTAATTCGACCTATGAATGTCTTTCTTATAGTTATTTATCCACATAAAGATGAGATAGGAGAACGTTTTTAGCACAAAAATTACACACAACAGCACCTTTATAAATACAATGCTTCTCATGGTAATAGAACAACTTTACAACTGTACAAAGCCAAGCAATGCATCATTGTTTTGAACTCTGAAGGTTGTGATAGCGAGGTCACTGGGGAAAACTAAAACAATAAAGCCATATTTCTCTGAAGAGTGGAAGGATTATAAGTCAATGGAGTTCAGCAGGTGTTATTCCTAAAGCTGCTCTCACCAACACCTCTAATGAAGCATCCAAACGAGCAGGCTTAATTACCTCTATTAATGATGAACACAAGAGCCTCAGGTCCCAAGGTGTCATAAAGAGGTACCGCCACCATGGAATAAGTATAGCAGGCCAGCTCAGAGATAATCCACTGAATTGAGGACAGAAAGATTGGTATATGTACATTTTCATTTATGCATTTAGCAGATGATTTTATCCAAAGTGACTTACACTGTATTCAGGGTATAGCCTACATTTAATCAGTCTGTGCTCCCTGGGAATCAAATCCATGATCTTGGCATTGTTTTATGCTCAAGCAATTTAGCTGCAGGAACATAACTCAAAATGTACACCAATTCACTAAGACACATCTCTTTAAATAGTCCATGTAATTAGCTCTCTTTTTGTTATCTGATTAGTGTCCTTCGTACAATATTTTCTGTGTTGTTTGGCATTATATTGTACATTTTGATTGACAGCTAGATAGACTTATTGTCTCACCTCTGGTCGGTTCTGGGAGAAGATGCCAATGAATGATTCTTGTGATGGCTTTAGACCACGATGAAGAAGCCCGGACCCCAGGAATTCCGCTCTGTCGGAAACCTGAGACAACCAGAGGCAAGGATTGGAACAAAAAGACTTCAGTTGTCCTCCCTCATTAGTTTTGAGCTCAAGATTCTGTCTGTGATTAGTACAAATACCTGTTTATATTTCAGCCACTGATATGGTTGCCCTTTCTTTCTGTACCCCAAACATGGTCCATTTCCTGCATGGTAGAGAATAAATTTCTCTTAGACCAGTCATGTGATACTGAGTCACATCATGAGTCGATATCAAATCAAATGCACGATGCACGTGTCCTCTTACCTGAGACACGTAGTCCTCTTTGGAAAACCTCATACAGAGTTTTTGCATCCTCATGCAAGTACGATATCAAGTTGTCATCTTTCATGAGTGCTGATTTTCTAGCTCCTGCCTGTAAAAAATTGCCAGTGATATATTAAACTATAAACTATTAAGTACTGCCAGAAATGTAGAACCATAAAAAGAAACAAAAAGTAATGATTATTATCAAAATAATATTTTTGCTTTAGGGCACATGAATTGGACAATAAAACACTCCTGACAGCATTCAGAGCCTTGCACTGTCTGGCACATCATCTAATTACTCTACATATATTGTACAGTACATACAGTTGCATTTATTGCATTTTAAAATTGGATCTATAATTTATTTATTCTGTTTCATACAAAGAGCACTTTGCAAATATATGGTGAATATATGGCACTACTGTATCATATTTTCTCAGAATACCTTCACACTAAATGTATACAGGCTATGTGTTACCTTCGAAAGCAGCATAAGTTAAATTTTTTTGTAATTGCACAAGTTATATCAAGTTATAACAAGTAACTTTTTAACTGTTTATCTAGATCTAGATGTAGATGTACTGATCTTTCGACCGATAATGTAACAGATAATGTAATCTGCTAAAATGATTATGGCTGGTGCACTAAGAAACAATGTGAAAACGTTGTACCCCTAAAGATTAAATGGTACTTTTGCAAAATATGTTTCAAATTACATAGACTTGCATGAGATACAGATACCAGTTATATCAGTGGCCCAGTCATTTTACTTATATTACATACTGGGGGGAAATCACATGAGATCACATGACCAGACGAATTCAAACTTTACTAATTTACTGTCTCTGTAAACTCTGTAAAATAATGCCAGTATTGCAACAAAATATATATATAGTTTTAAGTACCAAAAGTGTATAGGGTCATTAGAGACCCTAGGTATTTAAAAGTGTCTTTTCTTTTTCTTTCTTTCTTTCTTTTGTTTTTTTTTGTTTTGTTTTTTTTGCACTTCCATAAATTGTATTTTTATGATTATTTGATATCTACATAAGTTTACTATCACAGGATATCTATTTCTTTATTTATTACAAGAGAAATGAGTACTATATTCATACAAATAAATACTATATCATGTTGATTTTTTGTGCAACATTGAATTAACAGCAATGGTGATATATCAGTACTCCATATGGGTGTACACATACATATTATACGTGCTGTTGTTTCAGTGATTGACTTGATTTATATTTGACATTGCTATTTGATGAAGAAACAACACGGAAGTAAACTAAAGCAAGTACAGCACATGAATGTATGTATGTCATTTGGGTGTATTACTGAAATTATGTAAGTTGTGCATCTATTTAGACTCAATTAGTGCCTGTTTCGTCTCATGAAATTTCAGTGTGAAAGTAATTAATCCTTTTCTAGATTTGTCCTGATTTATAAAATATATATACATTTATATATATAAATTATATATATATATATATATATATATATATATATATATATATATAAAGTTAAACATCAAAATCTGTCAAAATATATTTTATTCTATTATTTTCTAATTGTCTTGAAAATATTTTGAAAATTTGACACACTATCTGGGCATTTTGTAGATCCATTTGTGTAAAGACCTGAATATGTAAAAGTGTTTGGTGAAATTCCCATGTATTTAAGGGATAACAGCAAAAGCACTCACCGCTATGCCCACACTCTGACGGTTGAGGTCTGTGGGTGGCTGCAGTGGTTTGGGCCTAGTGTTGAGATGGAGCAGGGCTATTGCTGCAAGACTAAACAGAAAGACCAGCCCTGAGGTGGACAGTGGGGTGAAAAGGAACTCAAACAAGAACTCCATGTCGTATAGGCTCTGTTGGGGCTGCTGGGAAAAAAAAAGAAAGAAACCTAAACATTGATCAGAAAATATCTGGAGTAAAATGAAAGGGTTAGTTTGAGCTATTAAAAAATATTTATTTTCTCCCATGTGACCATATCTCTGCAGGTGAATTTTCAGGAAGTTTAAGGTCACTGTAATTAGATTTCTGTGCTGTTTTTACACTGATCAGATTAGAAGAAATGCAATTTTATGAAAAATACTCTACAGCTGAAATCCTGTTCTTCAATATATGCCTAGTTGTCAAAGCCTATTTAGGAATATCAGAGCCAGTTATTATGAAAATAACTTTTGATATTTGTGCTATAGACAGATAAAAAAATTTTTTGCAAAAAGCTGTGAAATACTTATGATGTAACCCCAACCCCATAATGCAAGATACAATGCTATAGTCCAACAGATGCCTGCAGACAAGACCGTAACCATGTCTTGAACACTGGGGGGACCAAACCATTTTGGGGGTGGGGGGTTGCAGGTGTCCTCGGTCCTTTAAAATAGAAAATGCGGTAAATGCACTAATTTTCTGAATAAACGCTTTAAATGTGTTAAAGTTTTTTAAATGTGACAAAAATGTGATAATTTTTGGTTTTTTAAGTTCACACAGTACAGGACAAACACTGTCTGCACTGCTAGCAAGTTTCAGTCATCTTTTCTTTCTTTTTTGTGCTGTATCAAAGAAAAGACAAATATCACTTTAATTTCTTTTAATCACTGATTTATCTGTAAAATGACATGACTGTGTCAGCTGGCTAGCAAAAATAAAATACACAAAATGATTTACTGTCCTCAAGTTGTCCCTCATTTTTTTTCCCCCAGGTGAGGCTGAATCCTGCAGTGCATTCCTTCCGCAATGTTTCCTGTTCTTCACGTTACAGCCCTCCACTTTCACTTCAGATACAATGAAGGTGGCCTGTGTCATTACACTCCTCACCGGAAGGGCTGGTGAATGGGGCACTGCCATGTGGAACAACAGACATCTCTGCTGCGCTTCCTATCATGCCTTTACCACGGAGCTCTGCCGAGAGTTTGATTGCTCGGCTCAAGGTTGGCAGGCAGTGAGGGTTTTATCTGGACTGTCTCAAGGAGATCGACGAGTATCAGATTATGTGATTTAATTTCACACTCTAGCTGCTTCTTGTGAGTGGAATGACCATGCTACGTGGGATCAATTTCTGCATGGTCTTTCCGACGACATTCTGTACGAGATTTATTCTTTGGATTTGCCTCCGCGTTTCGATGACTTGGTGGGTTTGGCTATCCGAGTCAATCAACGTCTGACCCTACGCTGTCGCCACCTTTGACGCTGCTTTCCACCTACCCTGGCGGCTGGTCATCCTACACGTTCTGCCACTCCAGCCAACTCGCCAGTATCACGGCCCAACACTGAGCCTATGCAAGTTGCTAGAACTCAAATCTCACGCAGGGAGAAACAGCGATGTCTCATTAATGGACTGTGTTTTTACTGTGCTGCCTCTGATCATCTCTCTGTCAGTAGGAGAGGGGCTACTGGTGAGCACAACCCCCACCCCTGGACTTCGGACACTTCTCCTGGCCCGGCTGCAGTATGGATCTGCCTGTCACACGGTTTCCACCTTGGTTGATTCTGGAGCTGAAGGGAACTTTATGGATTTCGAATTGGCTTCTAAGTGGCGACTTCCTATGGTCCAGTTGGAAAGACCCATCACTGCCCACACCCCAAGTGGCATGCCGCTGTCCATCATCACTCAATCCCCAAAGCCGGTCACCTTTGTCTCTGGGAATCATACAGAGCAGTTGTCCTTCTACCTTATCCAGTTGGCAGCGGTAGTGTTGGGGCATCCTTGGTTGGTAATGCGCAACCCAAACATAGATTGGTCAACCAACACTGTTCTTGCTTGGAGTCCTTATTGTTTGTCGCACTGTCTTAACTCTGCTGTTTCCCCTGTCCAGTCTTGTGTTTCATTGCAGGATGAACCGGTGGACTTATCCGGAGTACCGTTGACATACCATGACTTAAGGGCGGTGTTCAGCCGGTCCTGCGTCATGACACTGTATTCTGTATTCGCTCTCGGCTACCGAGAGGGAGGCCATGAACAGGTATATCAATTATTCTCTGGCAGCCGGTCTCATTCGTCCTTCCTCTTCGCCGGCAGGGGCAGGGTTCTTTGTGGAGAAGAAAGATGGCTCGCTTAGACCCTGTATAGATTATTTGGGGCTGAATGACATCACAGTGAAGAATCGCTATCCTTTAACGTTAATGTCCTCAGCCTTCGAACTCTTGCAGGGAGCGTTCGTCTCTATGAAGCTGGACTTACACAATGCTTATCACCTTGTCCGGATTAGGAATGGGGATGAGTGGAAGACAGCTTTTAACACCCATAGGGGGCACTTTAAATATTTGGTTATGCCTTTCGGATTGGTCAACACCCCCGCCGTCTTCCAGGGGCTCGTGAAGGACGTGCTTAGAGACATGGTTGATCGTTTTGTGTTTGTCTATCACAGTCGTTCCTTGGGTTCATCATTTCATTCAAAGGAGTGCACATGGACCTGACTAAGGTTAAAGCCATCTCCGATTGGCCAATTCCAGATTCTCAAAAGGCATCGCAGAGGTTTCTGGGGATCGCAAATTTTTATCGGAGGTTTATTAGGAACTACAGTCAGCTTGCCGCACCTCTGATAGACCTCACCTCCACACGCACAGACTTTTGTTGGTCCTCGCGAGCTGAGGCCACGTGTTTTAAATTAAAGGAGCGGTTTTCTACTGCTCCCATCCTCATTACTCCCGATCCTGCAAGTCAGTTCGAGGTCGGCAGACTGGCACCGGGCTAAGGCCCCAGCTTACGTGTGCAGGCAGAAGGTTTGGCTGTCCACTAAGGACCTTAGACATCCCCCTCCAACTCCCCTCACTTAAACTTGGTCCCAAGTTTATTGGGCCGTTTCCCATCGCCAAGGTCAAAATTCTGGTGGTGGTCAGTCTCAAACTACCTCCTTAACTTAAGCGTATTCACCCCGTATTCCACGTCTCCAAAATCAAACCTGTTTTATATTCTGAATTACACCCCGCCACACCCATCCCAACTTGTTGATGGCTCTCCAGTGTACACGGTCAGGAGACTGTTTGATATCATGCGGAGGGGCAGAGGGTTCCAATACCTGGTTGACTGGGAGGGTTATGGACCTGAGGAGAGATGTTGGGTCCTGGCTTGGGACATCCTGGACCACACCCTCATGGATCAGTTTCACCTCCGGCAAGGTAATTCTGCCGGGGACACCAAGAGGTGCCCCTTGGTGCTGTTCTGTCTCGGCTCCAGTAAGTTTGTCTGTTTTTGTCATTTTCGCACCCTCGTGTCTCGCAGGCGCAGCCGGCATGCCTGATTGGCGTTTCCATTGGAACACTGATTGTTCCCAGGGGAACGCTGATCATGCCATTGATTAGCATGCCAAGCAACACTTGTTCTTCCCAAATTCACTCCCTCCTTAAGCACGTTGTGTTCTCAGTATCTTGGTAGATTGCTGTTTGATGTTGAGTACTAACCTCACTCTCTCTGCCTAGTTGGTCCCATCTTGTGTATCAGCTGGTTGCCTGCGTGTCGGTTGTGTGGTTGCCTTCCAGTATTGCTGTGTGTTAGCTAGTGTTCCAGGGAGGATACCTCATCTCTGGCCGCGTGTCGGGAGTTAAGTTCGCGCTTCTCTGCTGGCCGTTGTTCTGCATCTCACTAAGCTTCAACGGAGGATTCTACGAATCTGTTACTGACTTTCACAACGCACACACTCATCCAAAGAACACACTTTTCACAGATCTCCCCTTGCGCGACTACGATGCACACTCTGTAGGAGATCACATCCAGTGACTGCTCATTATTACTGTTAATAAATCCTTTGAACTGTTCCTCTGCTGTTGGGTCTGTTTGTCTCACTAGCATTTGTTTCATTGTTATTCCTGCAACAACTTAATTACAATTATACAGCAGCACATAATGGACTGCAACAGAATTATTGAAGGGGACTTGTCCCCCTCAGTGTATACTGTGGCTATAGCCCTGCCTGCAGAGTCTTTTCTGTTTCTCCAGGATTCTACATGACCTCCAGTATTATACACACATATAGTCATTTTAGTTGAACAACCATTCTTAAGAAAAGTACAAATGCTACTGGATTTCCTCAGTCAGCACATTATCTGCCTAGCCATGGGTTTATGCAGACCAAAGTCTTCGGCAATTGTTTTGTAACTCTTTCCAGTGTCATTTTGTTGTTTAGAGCATTTCCATTTGACTGAAAGGTCTGACCGTCACAAGATAATTCTAATAAAGGTTTCACCACCAGCTTTCTTTACCAATGTAACAGCAGAAGTTATTTAATGGATGATTTATGAATGAAAATGCTCTAAGGATACAAAACCTATTTTTGCATGGATGATAAAAAATTTAGTAAAATGTAAAACATCTCTTCAAATCCTGGCTTCAGATTTTCTTTTCTTTTTATTTTTTTATATAATTTCCTATTCATTTGTTGCTTTTGATTTAAAATGTATAACATCATAAATGTCATGTCAGTACAGCAAAATCATCATTTAACTGTTCAACTGCAAATGACATGCATAATGTAATGCATATGCATTGCTATACGCATATCATGTAATACAACAATTAAAGATTAAAGTTCAAGTTTTTAACAGTCTAGTACCTGGGTAAACTGCAGGAGTCTGCTGTGTCAGTTAGGTGATGGAGCTGGAGGCAAAAGACCTGAAAGAGAGTACCTTGCACAGGTCTGCAAGGAACAGGAGGACTGAGGAGGATGGCATGGTCGCAGATCCAATAAAACAGCTCACAGCACATGAGTGACCTTTGAACCAATTGCTGCTATCTGTTCCCTGATAATACCAATCACTGAGAACAAAAACATAATTATGTCTGTACTAAATTCTTGTAAGCAAATGTGTGTTGCTGAAGCATCTTAAGACTTTAAAGACTACACAATTGTCCTGTGCAAAGTGGACATGCAGTTGTGAGATTAGACAGTGCCACTAGGTGGACTATGAGATTTGCCTTTGCTGGTCAGTGTGACATTGTGGATGAAAGTTGCATAGGTCAGGTAAAAATATTGTTTTCAGGTTTAAACACCTCCTATCAGTGGTAGTGCACTAGGACACTGCTTTCTAAAAACTAAATTATCCAAAAATGGCTGCAGCTACCTGTTCTGTTTTTGTATTGTTCAAGCTCTCATAAACACTCACTGAGAACCTTATTAGGAACAGTATGGTCCTGATAAAGTGGCTGACGTGGTCTTCTGCTGTTTTAGCCCATCTGGTTTGACATGTTGTTCATTCTGAGATGCTATTCTGCTCAATACAATTGTACAGAGTGGTTATCTGAGTTACCGTAGTCTTCCGGTTAGCTCGAACCAGTCTGGCCATTCTCTGTTGTCCTCTCTCATCAACATTAAGGCGTTTCCATCTGCAGAACTGCCACTCACTGGATATTTTTTGTTTCTGGCACCATTCTGAGTAAACTCTAGAGACTGTTGTATGTGAAAATCCCAGGAGATCAGCAGTTACAGAAATACTCAAACCAGCCCATCTGGCACCAACAATCATGCCACAGTCAAATTCACAGAGATCACATTTTTTCCCCATTCTGATGGTTGATGTAAACATTAACTGAAGCTCCTGACCTGTATCTAAATGATTTTATGCATTGCACTGCTGTCACATGATTGGCTGATTAGATAATTGCATGAATAAGTAGGTGTACAGGTGTTCCAAATAAAGTACTCAGTGAGTGTATACTTGCAGTGTTCTGGTGAGCCCTAATTTATTTCAGGTTTATTTCAGTATTGCAGGTATCATGTTTATTACAGGGATAGTTCACCCAAACATTATTTTCTCAACCTCATGTTGTTTCAGACCTGTATGACTTTATGTCTTCCATGGAACACAAAAGGCGATGTTAGGTAAAAAGTGAAAATTAATAGTGACTGAGACTAACATACTGCCTCACATCTAATTAGTGTTCCACAAAAGAAAAAAAGTCATGTGGGTTTGAAACAACACGAGGGTGTATGCATGGTGGCAACTTCCCCTTTACAACTGAACAAAGAATTTCATTGAAGGTTGATTATGGAAAGCACCAGAAGATGAGTTATATAGCTGGTTCCACTCATATTATGCAGGTAAACAGTATGATGATTTTTCTCTGGTGGTTTGCAGTGACATTTTCTTGCTGATTCAATCCATCATTTACAAGTTTGCAGGTTAAAGTGGCCCCCAGGGACCTCACTGGGACCCTAAAACCCTTGTGAACAAGAGAGCAGCACTGGGCCTGTCATATCACACTTCCTATTAACACCTTTCAGCCAAGCATGACACAACATGACCTTACGAACACACTGTTTTATTAGCTCATTCTCAACATCATTATCACAGTGGTTTAGAAAGGCCAGCCCAGTAGAACTTTGACATTTCACTGTAATGAAAGATAAGTTCGAAGCACCTTTGGATTTTGTAATCTGTGCTGATAATAGACAAAAAAAATGAAAGGAATGGTAGCCGTCAAGGCTTCACTCTTGTCTATTGATGTGCAATTTAGGCCAAAGTTGAAATGACATACACACTCTCTCAAACTCAAAGATAAACACATACAAAAGCTTTGAAAGCAAAAACTCTCACCTTTCTCAATCACCAAGAGGGAAATGAGGAAAACAGCCTGTACTATGTAATTGATCACTTATACGATGCACAAAACAAGTTCAACTGGGCAATAGTGCATCCTGACTTTTAATCTAAGTTGCTAACTGTAAACATATTATACAAATTATACATGGTTAAACAAATTCCTGGTTTTTAATTTGGTTGTTTTAATCAAAGATCCCACCTTAATATGGAATGCATTTGCAGAAAACACTATTTGTGTGCATTCAGTCTATATCTATATAAGCTTTTACTAATTATTCATGAAAAAATAATTAGGCAACTTGCATTATACCAAAAAAAAAAAAAAAAAAAAAAAAAAAAAGAATTATTGTAAAACTTAGACAAGAAATCATATTAAATGCAAAAATAATGTTAATAAGGTGAAGGATTTGTATTTCAAATGGTCATGCAAAACTGCAGTGAAAATTGACTTAAAACATGCACTATAGGTGCTACTGTAAGTGCTCTTTCTCAAGAGAAATCCTTGATTAGAATTAATTTCCCCTGGGAAGAGAGAGTCCATTTAAATCTCCCTGTATTTCTGGAAGCTGATCAATGTGACTGAGGTTTGCGCAGGTAGGATGAGAGGTGAATTTGATTCAGAAGCAAGTGGACCCACACAATGGTGGGTGCTGATTTTTGTTGCTTTTTCAACTCTTCCAAACTTCGTTGTTTGCAACAGAGCAACAACCCAGTTTAAGATCACTATTGGGCTCCAAGCTCCTTTGAATATTTCCTACCCATTCAGTGTGCTTAGGTTGGGCTCTGCCATGCAGATAGCCATAGACAAGATCAACACAAATCCATCTCTCAGTGGAAATTTCACCTTTGATTTTGTGTATACAGACACAGACTGTAATGCAAAGATTTCCCTTCGTGCTTTTATTGAACAAGTGATGGACCAAAATGTCTCAGCGCTATTTGGACCGCCCTGTCCTCAGGAGGCTGAAGTAAGTGTCTTATTTTGACTTTTTGATACAGGGAAATGATATAAATGTATCTATATACAGTATATAATGAAAACATATTGTACTTGGGGATGTGTGTGACTTTGTAGACTACATTAAACCAGACTTTTAAACTGGTTTAAACCCTACAAGGTGCAATGTATAAGCTACCACTATTACACCCTAAAAGACCACCTGAAAGTGCTAGACACGTGCAGTTTTCTATTCTGTGTTGATGTATTTCCTATTGAAACAGAAACTTTGGGAGGGACATATCGAAGGTCTTGTTCCTTTTTTTGAAATAGCCAATAGGCTTAAACAATCATATTTAATGCCACAGCCATGAACCATGATTTGCGTCTTGCTAGCCGGTTGTAGGTGATATTAATGGCTGGGATAGTTCACCCAAAAATGTACATTGTCTCAGCATGTACTAACCCACATTCCACCCCAGATGTGTATGACTTCCTTTCTTCTGCAGAAAACAAAGATTGTTAGAAGAATATCCCAGCTCTGTTGGGCCTTACAATGCAAGTGAATGATGACCAGATTTTGAAGTTCCAAAAAACACAAAAAAAAAGCCTTGAAAGTGAAAGTGAAAATGGAGATTTATGGTTAAAAAATAAATAAAAAGGACTTAAATATTGATCTGTTTCTCACCCATACCTATCATATTATTTCTGAAGATATGGATTATACCACTGGATTACTGCATTACTTTAATGTGGCCTTTATGTCATTTTTGGAGTTTCAAAGGTCTGGTCACCATTCACTTCCATTGTAAGGACCAACAGAGCTGATATATTCTTCTAAAAATATTTGTTTGTGTTCAGCAGAAGAAAGAAAGTCATACACATCTGGGATGGCATGAGGGTGAGTAAATGATGAGAGAATTTTCATTTTTGAGTGAACTTTCACTTTAAGGGTAGGGACATTCTCATTCTGGAAAGAATTTGATTAGACTAAAGATTTGTGATGTATATCATGAGTCTTCCTGTAAGAAAAAGACTACATTTTAAATGCATATAATCTTCTAAAAAATTTTCTAAAGTTTTGTCAGCCTTTAAAAATACACTAGTATTTAGATGGCTTCAAAACTAATAGAAATGTACTAAAAACCACAAAAGTCCAATTTTGATTTCATGGGGCCTTAAAGCAATATTTGACCCATAGTTGCTCCAGGGGGTTGTTCCTGTAGAAACAATGTACTGCATTTAAGTCGCTTTGGATACGAAATACTTTACTAAATGATTAATAATGTGATGTTAAAAGTCCCATAATGCATTCTAAACATGTTTATGACATATTTCCTCATGTCTGCTAGGTCACAGGGCTAATTGCATCCACATGGAACATTCCAATGTTTGGCTTTGTTGGCCAGACACCAAAAATGGATGATATTCTGGTGTATGACACCTATATAAAAATTGTACCTCCTCTTACAAGAGTTGGAGAAGTCTTGATTAAAACACTCGATTTCTTTGGTTGGAAATATGTTGGTATGATCGGAGGCGGTTCAGACACCAACACATGGGACAGCATTGATGCTCTTTGGAAGTCTGTGGAGCAGCAACTCAAGGCCAGAGTAACAGTGACAGCAGGCATTAAATTTGATACCAGTGACCCAGAACTGATACACAGAAACGTACAACTCATTTCTAAGGTTACGAGAGGTAAGCAATTAGTGTTCCTTATCTTTCAGCTCTTATAATATCTGTGTGGAATTTACACCTCAGTCATCAAAACCTAGAAGATTACAATCATATCCTGCCCTTATGCCCTCATGGTCTGTTACTCTTAAAGCTGAAGTGTGACAATTCTTCAATTTTAAAATACTTTCTGCTATCACAGACTAATATGCAGAGAGAGACAACTATAAGTAAGCCATTTGTAAATTTAATTTCCCAGAAAATGTGACTGTGGCCCTATCAAAATTTGTTTATTTGAGGTCTCAACCAGCCCTACACAGCAACATTTACTCAACCAATGGCATGAGTTTGAGATTGGACTACCTGATTGTTCGACCAATGGAAAACAGAGGGAGTTTTGGGGGGAACTATTTATTTATTAAACAATAAAATGGAATATAAATAATACAACATAAAATAAACAACCTGAATACCCAAAACAAACATTATTTTTGCAATTCTGTTTGGTGGCACTAATGGTGCAGAAATCACAAACGGAAACTTTAAATTACATAAAATATAGTGAATTTAACCTGCAAAGTAACTAATATAATTTAATATCAATGCATGGTTTACGTTCAGTGTAGTTAACCCATAATTCATGTGTAGTGCAGGCTAGACATCCTTTTGATTGTGAATTTGATGTTTGATATCTGTCGTTTGATTACAATTAAAGGGAAAGTTCACCCAAAAATTAAAATTCTCCCATCATTTACTCATCCTCATGCCATCCCAGATGTGTATGACTTCCTTTCTTCTGCTGAACAAAAACAAAGATTTTAAAAGAATATCTCAGCTCCGTCGGTCCTCACAATGCAAATGAATGGGTTCCAAAATTTTGAAGCTCCAAAAAATCACATAAAGGCATCATAAACATAATTCATCTGACTAATCCGAGCAATATGGTAGGTGTGGGTAAGAAACAGATCAACATTAAAGTCCTTTTTTGGTCACACTTTAAATTAGATGTCTTTATCTACAATGTACTAACATTAACATACATACAACACAATGCATTTACTGTGTAGCTACATGTTGTTATACAAAATTCTCACAAGATTCACATTTTGCTGCTACTTCGGGTAAGGTTGGGTTAGGTTTAGGGTTAGAGGTGAGGTTAACAGTGTAACTACAAATGTAATTAAATACGGGTACGTTAAATGTAAGTACAATGCAACAACAAGTACTATATGTACATAATAAGTACATTGTATCAAATGCTTAAGTACATAGTACTTAAAGACACCTAATGTAAAGTGGAACCCCTTTTTATTTTTTATTATAAATCTCCACCTTTGACCAACCCCAACCAGTAGGTGGCGATATGCATGAAGAATGCAAATCACCAAAAACAAAAGAAGAAAAATGTGAAAGTGGAGATTGATAGTAAAAAAAAAGGACTTAAATATTGATCTGTTTCTCACCTACGGTTATCATTCTGAAGGTATAGATTTAACTTCTGGAGTCTTATGAATTATTTTTATGCTGCCTTTATGTGCTTTTGGAGCTTAAAAATGTTAGTACCCATTCACTCGCATTGTATGGACCGACAGAGCTGAGATATTCTTCTAAAAATCTTCGTTTGTGTTCTGCAGAAGAAAGAAAGTCATACACATCTGGGATGGCATGAGGGTGGTTAAATGAGAGAATTTTCATTTTTGGGTGAACTATTCCTTTAAGAGCTGCAGTGGCTTTGAGTTTACCTGATTATTTCTCTGAGGTTATAACATGTCGATGGTGATTCTTGTAGTGGTGGTTGTGCTCGCTAATGCTGAAGACTCCACAGCTCTGATGATGGAAGCTCAGAGACAGGGCCTGGTGAATGGAGAGTATGTTTTTCTTCTCGTTCAACAGTTTGAGGTCAGTGGCAAAGTGAGTGAGCTGGTACTGAACTGTAATGAACAAAAATGAGCAGTAACAGAAGGTGACTTTCTGGTTTAACTGAGTTACGACAATGCTTTTACAAGAACTACAGCATAGAGTAACATGTTTTCTAAATGTTTACAATGAACAAACAAATTAATTTCAAATATGTTTTCACACTTGTCATGAAAAAGATGAAATTTTTATTATTACATATTGTATTGTATTTGTAGATAGGGATTTGCATTTATATTTGAAATAAAGATAATGGTCCTCTCAAGTCTAGTCTCTCAAAACCAGGCTAAGTCTGTATTGCCATGTATTGAAAATGTGAGCACAGTGTCATGACATACACACACATTTTGTTCATTTTAGCAGTTGTTAATTCAGTTCAGTTGTTTAATTGTTTTAATTGCTCAAAAAAGTATTTCTCCACCTGCAAGGGCAGTGTGATATGTGTAGCAATGTCACAATAATTAAGCAAGTACTGTATGTAATTCATACACTTTGAGGCTGGTGAAAACAAATTACACAAAGTCATTTTAAAACGTGTCTAAAAAGTGTTACTTTGTCAAACAAGCACAAATATTTGCTATTAAAGGCTATGTCTATCATTTGACTATGTTTAGATTCTGAATATCAGTTTGAATCTGATTCCATTGCTGACCATTCTCTTTAGCCTAAATAGATAACTAATCTCACTCTTTTGCTCTGTTTAGGATAATCTGTGGAAGTCTTCTGTAAGTGAAACAAATCAAACGATGTGTAATGCCTTTGACATGGTGTTTGTACTCGCCCAGAAGTCCTATGAAGGATTTGAGTACAATGACTTCTTCAAGCAGGCTTATGGGAGGTTGAAAGGGGCCCCTTTTTACAGCAACCTGTCCTCAGAAAAAGAGGTGAGAATATTTTGTGGGGAAATATACACTACCAAACAAAAGTTTTGAAACACTTAACTGAAATGTTTCTCATGATCTTAAAAATCTTTTGATCTGAAGGCGTATGCTTAAATGTTTGAAATTAGTTTTGTAGACAAAAATATAACTGTGCCAACATATTAATTTATTTCATTATAAAACAAAAATGTAATTAAAAAAAAAATATGTTTTTGAAATTGATGACCAAATAATAAAGAAAAGCAGCCAATAAGTGCCCAACATAGATGGGAACTCCTTCAATACTGTTTAAAAAGCATCCCAGGGTGATACCTCAAGAAGTTGGTTGAGAAAATGTCAAGAGTACATGTCTGCAAATTCTAGGCAAAGGGTGACTACTTTGAAGATGCTAAAATATAACACAGTTTTGATTTATTTTGGATTTTGTTTAGTCACAACATAATTCCCATAGTTCCATTTATGTTATTCCATATTTCTGATGACTTTACTATTATTCTAAAATGTGAAGAAAAAAAATTATAATAAAGAATGAGTAAGTGTTTCAAATGAATATATATATATATATATATATATATATATATATATATATATATATATATATATATATATATATATATATATATATTATTATTATTATTATTTATTTTTTCATTAAAATGTAATTTATCTCAGATTTTGTATTTGATGTTGTAGGTAAGCTCCTACGCTGTCTATTTACACGACGCTGTCCTACTCTATGCAATGGGTCTAAAAGAAGCCTTTAAAAATGGGAAAGACATCCGTCATGGACGAGAAATTCTGCAGAAGCTCAGGGATAGGACCAGCATTAGGTTTTATGGTAATTTTCGATGCACATGCAAGTTTGCACAGCCTCTTATTTTTGTCAAACTGCATTCATTGTATATCACAAAAATGATCTTGTTTTTTAAACAGGGGCTTCTGGTCTGGTTCACTTTGATGAATATGGAGAGAGGAACTTGGACTATTCAGTGTATGACCTACAGCAAACGGAAGATGTCATAAAATTTGTCCCTGTTTTGGACTTTGACAGCCATACAAAAATGATCAAGTAAGACCAAAATATTGCTGATATTCATAACTAAACTTTCAAACGTATTTATATGAAATAACGTACTCTTCTTTTTTTGTAAGACCCACGTCATGGTTTTCTAATGTGGTTTGGCCAACTGGAAAACCTCCACCAGATAATCCATCATGTGGTTTCAACAATGAGCTCTGTGAATGGTTAGAAAATGGTAAATACTATCTATACTACTTTTTATATTGCACCATTATGTATATTTCTTTATTATACTACACTGTAAAAAGTGGCTTCATGCAGTTGTTACCTTAAGGATCTATTTCTACCTGATCTTACCCTTAAAGGTGCACTCAGTAATCTTTTTTTTTTTATTTGTCATCTTGGACTTGACACTGACACCCCTAGTGGAATGGATGCAGCATCATTCAAACACAATAGTTTTCTGTTACCAGTGCCATTGTAGTAATTCATTATTCACAGTCAGCCATGATTTACACTAAGTGCAAATAGCCCATCTTGTTAGCAGAGGCTATTTACTCTAACTCTGCCCACCACTGCTCAGACCAAACTCAAGACAGCCATGACAGATTTATTAGGGGTCAGCTGCTGATCAAATGAAGGCAGGCTTATTTGAATTTTTCACGATGGGGCAGAGACATTAAACTGGTTAACGGGTTAGACATTTAGTGGATTAAGAGATTGGATAACTAAGTTACTATTTGCGCTCCAATAGTCTGGTGGAAACACAGGATTTTATGAAAAACTGCACCCCCATATGCAGCTGTAGTAGCTCTAGATGCAACGATGGTATGTGTATGTGTTGTCATGCTGGAGATCCGGGTTGAATCCCACCCCTTGACATACTTTTTCCCATGTCTCTACTCTTAATATGTCCTATAATATTACTTATAGTAATAAATAAAAGAGATTCCTCGCAGTGATTTGGTCACAGTGAAGGTCAGGCAGTTGAGAGAAGGATTTGATCCGGATCAAATTAACCATGATTTTACCATAGTAATATTGTATTAACCAAGTTCTAACCATGGTGTTTCTACAGTAACATGTTGTAATAGTAGTTAATAGTAAACATGTTTAATCTTGTGGTTACTATGATTTTACTAGAAAAATACCATGGTGATACTATGGTTACTGTAGTAAAACCATTGTTAATTTTTGTAAGGTAGGGTTAGGAGTTGGTGTAGGGTGTCTGTGGGACTCCAAATAAACACAATATAAATGCTGCAGTGATTCCATTGTACTGTATGTTAGTATTTAAATAGGGCTGTAAGAGTATCAGCCACTATTTGCACTAGTGTGCAAACAGCATCTAACGCTGTTTCCACTTAGTGTAAAAAGCATCTATCGCTATTTGCACTTAGCATCTGCCTTCATTTCATCTATGAATGAGTGTCCAAATCAGGGTGGCTACTGAGATGAATTAAGTAGTATTTGACTGGTCTGGTCATGTGATCCTAACATGGCTGCCCCCATGAGGGGACATGTTGAATAAAACAGCTTTTATAAGATTAGGTTACTGACATGACTGGAGTCTTAATCTCATTTGAAACTTTTTAAATGAAGAAAAAATTATTGAGTGAACATTTAAAATTAGTTTTGATGGTGTTGCCTAATGTTGTCAGGTTGATACAGTGATTTTAAATTATATTTTTGACGTGAATCAATCCAGTTAATTGAATTAACTTCATGTTAACACATGAAACAATTTTTTACAATTTTGTAACTGTTACCTGCCAGTGTACTTAATGAATTCAAGTGGATTCAGTCATGAATCAGATTTTTGACTTAATCGAGCATGATCTCGCAACCAGTTAACTTATATGTTACTACATTAAGCACATTTTTAGGTGACCTGCTAAAACATTTTGTGTGTTTGTGTGTGTGTGTGTGTGTGTGTGTGTGTGTGTGTGTGTGTGTGTGTGTGTGTGTGTGTGTGTGAGTGTGTGTGTGCGTATTATACTACTTTCACTTTAAATTTATTTTCACATGTAATAGATAGTCCTGTTATGTCTGTGCAATGATATTTCAGAGACATCTCTACTGGTTCTGTTGGTGGCTTTGCCTATGTTTGGAGTGGCAGCAGTGGTCTTGGTCACTTATCTGACCTTACAGAAGATTCTTCTACAAAGCCGCCTGGATAAGTCCAACTGGTGGCTCATAAACTACAGTGACATAACTACCCTCAGAGAGCCCAAAGTAAGATGAACTCGGATGTAACATATCCACACACACTCCTAGTACTATATAAAAGATAGAACACCCAGATAAAAATAATGAAAAGTGATAGTATGTAGTAATAATGTGTGTTTTACAGGGAACGCAAACATTATCTGTTAGCACAACACCAACCAAATGTGGAAGTGAAGGCTCTCAGTCTATTTTATCCTCAAACAGCTGTAGTCTGAGAGGAAGTTGCAAAGAAACCATCTACACCACCACTGGTCTATATCAGGTGCATGTGTAATCAGTGTTAATGGTCAAATACTGAAATTGCCATACCTGCCAATGGCTTGTGAACTGAGAAATTTACTGGCCATAAATATTTCTTATTGGGCATAGAACTGTAATTTTATTTTAACATGATTGTCCCAGGACAGATAAATTATTTCGCTGTTTTGCTTTGCCATCTTAATGCAAGGAATGTTCCACATTTGGATTGCAACACGGATCTCTGAAGAGAGAGAAAATGATCAAACTTAAGTCATCCTAGATAAACCTATGTTGTTAAATTTGTAATGGCAGTAAAAGTTCTTAGCCAACGCACGTCACGACAGATGTTTTCTTTAGTGTACAGTATTTGTGTGTCTTTGATATGAATTTGATTTAAACCATGTAATTTTGCCATCCCTAATAAAGTTACTGGCCTACTGGCCACTTTATTTACTCGCCAAATTTTTATGTGTATTTGACGCTTGGCAAGTGTTCATTTTGGACCCTAGCAAGAATGTACTGAATGTAGAACGTGCTGTGTCTAGAAGGGAACCCTCCAGTAGCAAAAGTCTCGCGAGAGTCTGATTCTCTGTTACTAAAGTTAGGGTAAGATTTAAGGGTAGGCTTAAGGTTAGGTTAAGGTTTAGGTTTAGGGGTAGGGCTAGGTGTAGGGTTTCTGTTGGACTCCAAATAAACACAATAAACATTATGTGAACATTGCATGCAACTCTTGCAAGACTTTAGGCAACCACAGGGTTACCTTTCAGATAACCTTTAGAACATAATGCACAAATAACCCAGCAATTATTTCACTTTACACATTCACTTTCCTCACGGTGCAGGGAAACAAGGTGGGCATAAAGTATTTGAAAAATCAAATCCTCACTGACACCAAGAAACCATCAATCATCGCAGAGTTCAATGTGGTAAAATTTCAAAATTTCAGTTTCAAGTTACATACACATGGCAACTAGATGTTGAGTCATAGTCCAACTCTTAGAGTGTAAATTAATCTGATTGTTCCTCCTGTAGATGAGAGAGATTAAACATGAGAACCTTGTACAGTTTTTCGGTGTGTGTATTGAGCTGCCAAATGTTTGCATTGTCATGCAGTACTGCAAGAAAGGAAGCTTGAAGGTGAGTGTCCACTCTTAATTAGGACTTTTAATTAGGAATATGATTGACATTTTTATAAAATGTTATACTTTTTCAAGTTCAAGTTCCATCAGCTCCTCAGTCTATCTGTTATTCTGCCTTTAAACCATCAGGATGTTCTGGTGAACAGTGAAATTGAGCTGGACCAGATGTTCAGATTGTCCTTTGCCTATGACATTGTTAATGTAAGTATGTTTGCCATTCATTGCATTACTCTGCAAAATCTGTATTTTTGTCTTGATTTCCAGTAAAAATATCTAAACTTCTTTAAAGGGATACTTTACCCAAAAATGAAAATTCTTTCATCATTTACTCACCCTCATGCCATCCCAGACGTGTGTGACTTATTTTCTTCTGCTGAACACAAATTAAGATTTTTAGAAGAAGCTCTATAGGTCCACACAATGGCAGTGAATAGTGACCGAAACTTTGAAGGTCCAAAAAAGCATATAAAGGCAGCATAAAAGTAATCCATAAAACTCCAGTGGTTAAATCCATATGTGATATGATTGGTGTGGGTGAGAAACAGATCAATATTTAAGTCATTTTTTACCATAAATCTCCACTTTCACATTCTTCTTTTGTTTTTGCTGATTCATATTCTTTGTGCAAATAGCCATCTATTGAGCTAGGAGGAGAATTTATAGTAAAAAAGTTCTTAAATATTGATCTGTTTCTCACCCACACTTATATCACTTCTAAAGACATGGATGTAACCACTGGAGCCTTTATATGCTTTTTGGCCACCATTCACTTGCATTGATTGTATAGTAGATATATTCTTCTAAAAATCTTTGTTTGTGTTCACAAGAAGAAATAAAGTCAAGTACATCTGGGATGGTATGAGGGTGAGTAAATAATGTGAGAATTTTCATTTTTAGTGAACTATCCCTTTAAAACAAGACAAATTTAATTGAGAAGCAAAATTGTGTAAGATAACAAGACTTGTTTTGAATTAAGGTTGTTTTTCTAACCCCATTGGCAAATATTTATATATTATATATATAATGTTAGTAATGGGCATATACAAAACTTTGCTTTAGGACAAGACTGGTCAACCTTTCTACCATTGTAAGGTGTTTTATTGGGTTGTGTTCTCTGAAGGGTATGGAGTACATACATAAGAGCAGTATGAAGTCTCATGGAAATCTGAGGCCCAGTACATGTCTAGTGGACAGCAGGCTGCAGATCAAGCTCTCTGGCTTTGGCCTGTGGGAGTTCAAACATGGCACAAAATACAGACTGATACCACTGGAGAATCCAAAGTATGAAGAGATGTATTGGACTGCTCCAGAGCTTTTGAGAGAAGTTTACTACTCTTTCAATGGCACGCAGAAAGGAGACGTCTTTAGCTTTTCCATAATTATGCGAGAGCTGATGTACAGTACGGAGGTGGGCCCGTACCATGACATTCATCTAGAACCAAAAGGTAATGTTTATACTTGTATGATGTCGTAACTGTGAGATACAGTGGCCCCAAAAAGCATTTGGACACTTGAATCACATTTAAAAAAGTATGGAACTGCAAAAAAACCTGCTTGTGTTGACATATATCACTTTTACTGGCACCATTGCAACCCAGAGGGTTGTAATATTTCCAGTTCTACACATTTTTATTTAGGCAACTGGACTGAGTATGGCCTAACCAAATATTTGCTTTATTATGTTCATCAGAGATTATCAAGCAGTTAAGAACCCCTATGACAGAGGAGCCCCTTAGACCAACACTGTCTGTGGATATCTGTGATGAACGTCTGATCCCTTTGCTGAAGGCCTGCTGGAGTGAGAACCCAGACCACAGACCTCCATTCAGCAGTATCAGGAGACGTCTGCGGGAGGCCAGCCCTGAAAGGTGCAGACTCAAGATAATAACTCCAACATGCTTTGAGTATACATGTATGTACAATTAACTTTGATTTACTTTGATTTACTCTGGGCTGCTTTATCAATTTCCAGCCATGCCAACATCCTTGACAACATGGTGAGCAAACTTGAGAAATATGCCAATCATCTGGAAGAAGTAGTGGGGGAGAGAACCAATCAGCTCACAGCAGAAAAGATCAGAGCAGATAAGCTCCTCTCTAGCATGTTGCCCAAGTAAACATTACACTGAGTGAGAGTGTCATTGCAACAGTGATATTTTGTACATGTATTTTCAGTATTTTCTATCCACTGGCAAAAGAATGTTGGTCACACTTTATATTAGGCGTCATTAACTACTATGTAATAAAATACATAAAATACATTAAAATACATATAACATTACATACTACATTTTGTTCTGCAAAATTCTCACCGGATTCACATTTACTGATACTGAGGTTGAGGTACGGGTAGGTTTAGGGGTAGGGTTAGAGTTATAGTTGGGGTTAGGGGTTAGAGTTAAGTTTTAGGGTAAGAGTTGGATTAGGGTTAGAGGTAATGTTAACAGTGTAACAACAAATGTAATTAAATTCTGGTACTTTATATGTAAGTACAATGCAACTACACATATGTACAAAACAAGTACATTGAATCAAGTGCTATAATAGTTAAAGACACCATATATAAACTGGGACCAAAAAGTTTGATCTTAGTTGTGAAAAAAAAAAGAAAAAAAAAAGGACCACCAGACCAGGTTTAAAAGCAATTTAATGAAGAAATATCAAGCTTTACACTTTTGTGAACAATACACAGTTTTTAATAATAATTAAACTAGTATCAACAATATAATAGGGTTGTGGTCCTATATAGTTTAGTTATACCGTTTACATGGAAGTTTGCATGTCCTGCATTCATGTGTTATATTCCATTTATATAATATTACAAATTAAATTGTGTTATAATTATTCTGTTTGCAGCTTTTATGAGGTCATATCTGAGACTCTTTCTACTCTTAGGTCACACTGTAGGACCAAGTGGAAGATATACAGTTTAACTTATACATTTATATAAAATGTAACCTAAAATTTTGTTGTTGATAAAAAGTTTTAAAAAGTGTTCATGAAATGGAGAATCAAATTCTCCTTGATATTTATACATATAAGAGGTAACTGTACTGTAAAAACATACTGTAAGTTTCAGAACTCAAAACTTCCTCCCCAGTCTAAAAAGAGCTTTTATAGTTTAAAGCTTTTAAAATCTGTGTGTTCGTGATGTCACGAGATATTGCTCAATTGTTTTTTCAACATGACTCATCGTCGTGGTGCTAACGCCCTCTGGTGCTCAGTTTGTCTACAGAGAGAGCAGGAAAGACAGGCCTAGTGTGACCTACTAACTATTCCTGAACACCAAAGAGGACCCATTTGGATTATTTTGAATACATTTTGTTTATAAACATGCACTAGACAGATGTCTTTGATTGTTGTCATGTGCTGTGTTAAGGAACAACTCTGAAAAGGAGACCCCATTCTGCTACAACTGCACTACATCTTGTTGTTTTGAGCACAAACACGTCCTGGATGTGCTCTTTCACCCATCTGTGCTATTTTTTAATTGTTGGTGTATGAGAACATGCACTTGATGGATGTCTTTTACTGTTTTGATGTGTTTCCGGCGATGTGGGCTTTAGTGCAGGATGATACTGTGTGTGCGTCATGTGGATGTGTCTTCAACGTATTTCAGGGTGGGTTGTATGTTTTTTCGGCTCATATCAGCATGGATTGCTTGCGAACCAGTTTGATAGTTCATGGTGCTGCTGTGCTTGAGTGAACAGTTTACGTTCGGATGTGTTGGATGTGTGTTATGTGTAAATCCTGAAATTTAGTTTTATAATGTTGTGGAGCTTGTTCATTCTCTTCCGACTGTGTTTCAGATATGGCTGTACCATAGGGGGCTGCACGCTGTTAGCCAATCAGAACAGTGAGCATTAACATTGAAGTTTAAAGGGGACGCTTAGGCCAGAACCGAGTGTTTCAGACAGAGGACCAGAGACAGTGTGCAAAATGATCATATACTACTAAATTATGACTGTTTTGGTGCCAAACAATTATCTATCAGTGAAAAAAAACTAACATTATCAGTGAACCTCAATAATACAATTATTTTTTCTACTACTCATATGCCTGCTGTATTTTCAGTGACAGCGGTGTGTTCTTACAGGTATATTGCTGAGCAGCTGATGGCTGGGAAAACAGTGGAGCCCAGAAGTTATGACATGGTGACCATCTTTTTCTCGGACATTGTGGGTTTTACTAACATGTGCTCCATTAGCTCAGCTCTGCAGGTGGTCACCCTCCTCAATGACCTCTATAGCCTGTTTGATGAGATAATAAAGCTATATGATGTCTACAAGGTAAATTAAGCAACAGTCACCTTGATATACATCAGAGATACTTTGAAAGAACAACATAAACAGGTTTTGCTATGTCCAGTTCACTCACTTTTTGTGGTGTCATTTCTTCAATAGGTGGAGACCATTGGGGATGCATATATGGTGGCCAGTGGGCTGCCTATCAGTAATGGTACTCTTCATGCAGAGGAGATCTCTACTATGGCCCTCCACTTTCTCTCTGACATCAAAAGGTTTAAAATGAGGCATTTGCCTAATGAGAAACTGGCCCTACGAATTGGGATAAATTCTGGTATGTGTACTATATTCTATAATTGACATTAACTGTATATCTCTGAAATATACTAACCCAACCCCTTAGAAAATAAGGTTATAATAATAATCTCTGCTTTACATGTAAAGGCCCAGTGGTTGCTGGAGTTGTGGGATGTACAATGCCACGATACTGTTTGTTTGGAGATACAGTGAACACAGCTTCCAGGATGGAGAGCAACAGTCTTCGTAAGGACTGCTTAGAGGCTGACTCTGTTTAAGCCTTAAAAGCAAAACCTTTTGAAATAAGTTGATTCTTGCTTTATTTCAGCACTGAAAATCCATATCTCTCAGAGTACTGCTGATATTCTCAATAAGACTGGAAATTTTGAACTGGAGGAGAGGGGCAATATTGAAATCAAGGTTTGTTTAATGGTACTCTTTCCCTGTATAGTACATACAGTAAAAACAGTGTCTACTGTCTAATGCCATTTGATTCTGAAGGCCCCACTGTTATCTATAGGGAAAGGGAACTCAGAAAACCTTCTGGTTGAAAAGTAAAACTGGATGCAAGTTTCTTCCCACTGGCCAGGACTGTGATGTAAGTCCTAAATCAGTAACACATGTAAGCATTAAGCCAATTATATTTATGATTTTATGTTTTGTGGCATGGGTTGAGGTATTAAGTGGGTCATTTCTGTTATGAAGTACTTTAAAATGGTCCAGTTTTATATTAGGTGTCTTCAACTACAATGTACTAACATTAAAATATATACAATGCAATGTATTTACTGTGTAACTACATGCTGTTCTGCAAAATTCTCACAAGATTCACATTTGCTGCTACTGAGATTGAAGTATGTGTAGGTTAAGGGTTAGGTGTAAGGTTAATATTGTAACTACAGATGCAATTAAATCCAGGTATTTTAAATGTATGTAGAATGCAACAACAAATATGTACATAATAAGTATCAAATGCTTAAGTACATAGTAGTTAAAGACACCTAATATAAAGTGGGTCTGAAAAACCTATTAATTTATTGGCAATTTAAAAGATATTGCTAACAAAATTTGTTTTGTTAGAAATATTTTGATCAGAAAAAGAAACAAATGAAGAATCACTTGGAAGATTTCCTAATAAATTGCCAGTTTTTCATGTTCATTTTAGGCAAAAATGGCAACATGTACTCAAACCAAAGTAGTGAATTTAAAAATGTCACCCCAATGGCTATGTCCACTTGATTGTGATATCATGATAAAAAGAACTATGATTGCATATACAGTACAATGTATTAAAACAGGTTGGGGGCATGAAAATGTTTTGCATTATAGATATGGCCTCAGTCATGACACAAAGCTAATTAACAGGAAGTGCTATACATTGATTCCCGATACACTAGTGTATAAGGACAGCCCTGTCCTGTCATGTCAAGTCATTTTTATTTGTATAGCGCTTTTCACAATGCACATTTTTTCAAAGCAGCTTTACAGAATATCATGTTGTAATATCTGTAATGTCTTAAATGCCCAAACAGGAGAAAACTAAACCAGCCTCTACAAATGATAGAGAGATGAAAGAAAGAAAAGCGCTCCAGCAGACCCCAGGCATGGTGAAAATTACAGAAATGCACACTCTTACTGTACCTGACATATAGTCTGATACAGTGAGACCACTCTATTTTATATACTAACGGATATTACTGGATATTACAACAATAATAATGATTATTTAAAAAACTAAAGAAAAATAAATAAAATGTCAAGACAAAAATGTATTTATAGTAATTTAATTACTAAAAAAATATTTTACATATAATTCAAGATAAAAACAAGAAGCATAGGTCTCAATTTCTGTTGTGCTAAAGATTGACAAATGATACTAAATACTTAAGTGACTATTTTCTTGTTTTACCAATATTCATGTAAGGAACACTAAATACGTAAAAACTGAAAAAAACATGTTTAATAGGAATGTGATGATACACTCCCTGAGACACGTATGGTTCTGAGCGGGTGTATGCATGCGTGTCAATATTTAGGTATATTTGTATGTAATTGTATGAGTGCAAAGGTATGTTTCATTGCATTTTCAAGCAACCCACATCTGGTCTCATTACAAACTGAAGTATCCTAAAATTTCATTCAATATCATTATGGACAGCATACACAGAAATGGGCCTGTGAAATAGAGGGGTGAGAGAGAAAATCTTGAGTACCATATATCAAAAGGAAGTGACTCTTTGCTTAATTATGTTTTATACAATGATATCAATGTTGATACTGTACATGTTTTTACAAAAAAACTTCTGAAAATGTTTTTGAATGAATTTACGAGCAGTTACTATGCAGTAAAGCTGCGGCCTATTTATAACAAAATATGAATATATCAAAGTCATTAATCTGTCTGCACTGCAACATTAAAAGAAAATACTTACCTGCAAGATGTATATAGCTTGAGGAATGTTGTGCTGAAAACAGTCAGATTTAAAAGAAAGGTGTCAGGCTTTTTAAAAAATTATTCATTGAATTATGCAGCAGCATAGATGCTAACTACCTTTGACTTGAAACTCCATGGTCAGGATGCCTCCATTTGGGTCAAGTTCAAATTCAGTACTCCTTGATGAACATGGAGTCTTGAATAGAGTTAAGAGGAGTCTCAGTGGTGGTCAGTAATCTATTTGAAACTGTTACATCATTAAATTGTTATTCTGATACTCACTGGCTGGCAGAACATCTTTTCCCCATCACAAACTTGGACCTCACAGTGGAGCCACACAGTGGACACTTTCTCTAACCGCTGGAAGCGGAATGAATTGAACTTGAACATGGACCGACTGTCTTTGGCATTTTCAAATATGGTGACTGTGCTGTCTAAAGAGCAACTGTGAACCAGGAACACACAGAGACCAACTGTGCAATATTGAATCACACAAACAAACAGATTCTGGCCTGATTTGTTTGAATCAACAACTATTATAGAACAAATTGGAATAATAAAATCTTACCTGTTCAGAATTAAAGTCCACCTTTTCTTGTCTGTTGAGTAAGGTGTAGGTGTTGCCCAGCAATTTGCTATCACTACTTTGAACCTGTTAACATTAAGGAAAGAGTTTTTATATTGTCTATGTGAATCTGTGTATTTGATTTAGATTCCTTTCTTTTAAATGACTCAAATGATTCACCTGTTACTGAGTCCTTTCGCCTCAATGCCAATGAACACCTCAGATCCAATCTCCGATGTGTCAATCACATATGGTGCATCTTTTGCGTACAGGAACTTTGAGTTCTACAAACCACAAAGATGAATCCAAAGTTAGTTGCAGCTTCATTCTGGCTGCTTTTCCTTCTCTAGCGAGTTCAATTCATCCAATTAAAGAAACTTTAGTTTTGTAAAGAAATTCATAGGTAGGCACAATTTTTTTGTTTTTTTTTAACAAAACTAATTTTAAATATTTCATTTTAAGCAATGTACTTTTGTACATTCTTTATCACTGATCTCTTCAACGTATACTTTTGAGGAAAGCTGAGATACTCACTGTGAACACGTTCATTGACAACTGAGACTTAAAAGAACCTAAACTCCCATTGTTGACATAAACTGTTGCCACTCTGGAAGAAGCAGAGGGTTTAGTAAAGACGCTGCAAGTCAATGGTCAGAATGCATAGGCTCAAAAATATCTCCTACTGGACTTGCCATCAGTGTAACAGGGTCTACCTTTGGCTGAACACGGCATTGTTGACCAGATATGCCGCTTTATAGGTGCAACTGAATGTGTAGTTGACAGGCTGGTTCCGCACTGTGAGCGAGGAGTCATTGGACACTATAGAGTTGTAGAATATGTACCGTGGGTCTTTGCCTCCTACATACTATAGGTAAAACATAAACAGATGTATTTGGTTAGTAATAGTTTTCATTTTATATTTGTCTGTTTCAGAGAACCTGCAAAAGAAAAAAATTATTTTGTCTTGTTTTCAAATAAAAATAGCTCAACCTCCTTAAAACAATATTTTTTTCTTAAAACAAGACTTTTATTTATTTTTATTAAAATTTCATAAGATATTAAGACTTGTTTTCGGAGAATATTCACTCACTCATTCACATCATCCATCAGAATGGGGGAAAAATGTGATGTCAGTGGCATGATTGTTGGTGTCAGACGGGGTTGTTTAAGTATTTCTGTAACTGCTGATCTCCTGGGATTTTCACACACAACAGTCTCTAGCGTTTACTCAGAATGATGACAAAAATTAAAAACATCCAGTAAGCAGCAGTTCTGCTGATGGAAACACCTTGTTGATGAGAGAGGTCAACGGAGAGTGGCCAGACTGGTTCGAGCTGACAGAAAGACTATGGTAACTCAGATAACCACTCTGTAAAATTGTGGTGAGCAGAATAGCATCTCAGAACGCACAAGACGTCAAACCTTAAGGCAGATGGGCTACAACAGCAGAAGAATACGTCAGGCACTTTATTAGGACAAGTTCCTTGAATTACAGTTATTCTTCTTATCCCATTGGCAATTTGTTTTTTCTTGTTTAAAGCATAAATCAAATCCAAAATGTATTAAGGTTTACGCTTATGCTGTAAAAGCTGTTGAAAAACTTAGTGACCCTAACTTGCCAATAGGACAAGAAAAATAAGCATAAAGATACATTTTCTGAAAACAAGTCTTATTTCCGTACGCAATTTTGCACCTCATGTAAATGTATTTTGTTTTAAGGATGTTAGAATATTTTAGCGGAAAACAAGACATAAAACGCTGATTAAGAAAATTTATTTTGCAGTGTGGGACAACAGTAAACTTTGAAAAAAGAAAGTAACTGTAACAATGGTGTCTAGGAGTGGAAGAGGGGAGACGCAGGAGTGGAATCTTTAAATCCTTTAATTTCTGGAGTGGAAACAAACTATTAAACATAACACTTCTTAAACACAAAGTAGCACTTCATTAACTCAACAAAATACTTCAAGGGCTGACAAAGGAGTGGGTAAAACTAGAGGATTTGTATACAAAAGGAACTAATGAGGGAATGGAATACAAGTGATGATAATGAGAAACAGATGGAAGTGATGAGGGCAGTGCACTATGGGAAATGAAGTCTGGGGGAAAACTTCAACATAAGAGTCCTTGAAGAAGATGATGGAGACAGACTGTGACAGTAACCTATTAAATGTGGTGGAATTTGTAAATGGAGTGTAATAAATATAGCAGAAAATATTAAGTACTTTCAACATTGAATAAGTTAGTTTAAGTGTGAACTTGAAAATATTAAGTAAATTCAACATTCAAACATGCCAAAATTAATGCTCTAGCTTTTAAGTAAATATTATTTATGCTTATTTGTTATTTTTACAATGAGTCATCATGTATGCATCCTAAAGAAGAAAACCTATTCATATTTATTTGCTAATTCGAGTAAACTTCACTGGTAATTAAAATAAGTCAATTTTACTAAACTTTTTGAAGCTGGTGTTCCCAGCATGCACTGGGCTTGAATAATTAATAAGCTTGCATGGTTTCACTGTTTGCAAGTTTATTTATACCGTTATTATTGTTAATTTTGTTGTTACATTTGGTAACTACTTTTTTTTTGTGCAGTCGTAAGTTCATTTTCTACTCAGAATTACCCGTTGTTAATGATAAAAATTGTCTGTTGATTGTCACTGTCAAGTGTTTAGGTCTGCTTCTGCAGCACTACATCTTGTTTCTATCATCAGTAATGCAGGGTGATGTTGTCTCAGAGAATACATACTATAGCACGCATTATGTTTTCCTATGGGAGGCTTCTATATGTCATGTGGTACATGATTAAACATACACTTGTGAGGGAAATTCAAAATGTGACCTGTTCTAATAAGATGTTTACTTAAATTTGACCATGTTTATTTAAGCACCATGTATATCATATTTGTAAGTAAAAGTCACTGAATTTGCTAAAAAAAATTAAGTTACATTTACTCAATCATTTTAAACAATATTATGTCAAAAAGTTAAGTAGATCTTTACTTTGAAAAACTGTGTGCAAAAACTTGCAAGCAATCTTTACTAGTAAGTAAATAAAGTAAATATAGTAAATCTTACCAGTATTTTTTTCAGTGTAACATCTCTTTTATCTGCTTTTATTTAAGTCAGAAATGTTATTTAACAAATCTGAATCAACCTGTATACGTTGGGTTAGACCTACAAAACGAATTTTAAGGGTTACATCAGGTAGAAGTAGCTCCCTAAAGTAACAATTGCAGGGTTTTACAGTGTATTATATTTTCATTGACATTTATGCATTTGGCAGGTACTTTTATACAAAGTTTATTCAAGGTATACTGTACATTTTACCAGATTTTAACCCATGACCTCTCTACAGTATCAAACTAATCAAACACCTCACCTCAGACAAGGTCCCACAGTAAGAGTGATTCTTAGGAGTGAGGTCTGGGATGGTGAAACGATAGAAGCCCGGAGTGTTAATCCCGGAGTAGCACACTCCGCCCAGGGATAACTGGCCAATCTCCCATCCATATGGACACTCTGGCACGTTTGCAATGATGGCATTGGGAAAACATGACACCATTACATAGTCTGAAACAAATTGGTCTATATTAGGATTATCTTGCTGATTAAACCATGCCAAAACATAATACATGGCCCTTTGATCAACAATGATAGAAAATGATTAAAATGTGATGTTCATTTCACATTTACCAGCTTTTTGAGGGGCACAGGCCCATGTCATAGGGAGGAGAATGAGGATAACACCAACAGCTGCCATTTCATTTCACTGAACAAAAAGCATTGTGGTTGATTTCCATTTAACTGTTTAAAAATGTACTTAAACTAGGCGGTCAAAGCATTTGCATGTGTTGCAGATCTTATACATGATAAGTTCACTCATGGCTGACTTTCCTATTTATCTATAAATTATAGTCTGTTTAATGATTATATTATTATTCTAAGACAAATCACACTTTGCATAGACGAGTACAATAACATTTGAATTAATTAACATTTCTACAATACCGATGCAGGATAATGAAGTTGGGTTTGGCTCAGGTCTCAGAGGGTTTGTATGGTTCCTCTGTGGTTCTTCTTCAGGTAAATGGTGTTAAATCCTAAGAGCAGAGTTCATTAAAGTCAGCACAAGAGCTGCTTTATAGGTCCACAGGTAGGCACAAACCCCCCTCGCTTCTTTGGTCAGCCAGTCTGGTGAGGACTTTTGGTGATAGCTTTGTAAAGGAGAGTACAAAAGCTCTCTGTGCTTGCCAGACATTGACTTTTAAATGACCAACCTCTCAAGGGAAGACTATTTTCTCAGCTTTTAGCCAACTACATGGACATTTCTTCTATGACTTTTTATTTTCACATAGCAAAAATGCATAAAAATCCCTCTAGCCAATGTTTCAGTACTTGACGTGCTTGTGTGATGGTAACTCAGTAGCAGAGGTCAAAGTCTCATTCTGCAAAGTTTGAGCTCGACCCAGAGAACTTTTTGTGCAGTTTTAAAATGGCCTTCCAATTTATTCTCATGCCAGGTTGTGCAATACCTCGCTGGCACTGCCTCTGAAGGGCAGCCATGCTGATCAGTGGATTGCGATCAGGAGTTAACTTATGTGCCCTGTCTGTGCTAGAGTGTCTCTTAAAGTGACACAGTGTCATTGAGATCAGTCTAATTTAGCTTAGCCAAAACAGATCCCAGTACCTTAATTACCAAAACTACTTTAGCTGTACACAGCCTTCAACATGTTTATCTTGAAGAAAAGGGCAGTATTGTGCTACATTATGATTTCAACATTTCAAGAAATTTCAAGTCAGGGAAGTCCTATGCTGATGTTTTCTATTTCTGTAGTGTGCAGTCTCTTAAAGTAAACACTGAAATCGGAAATAGATTCTCTCATTTACTTTTAATGAGATTTAGAGCTTTCTTAAAGATTTTCAGTGTATAAAGACTTAAATTTCAGTCTGTTCCTCACACAAAGCTATTAAGGCTTCAGAAGACTTGGAATATAATGCACAAGTCATATAGACCACATTTATGATACTTTTATGGTGCTTTTACATCCTTTAAAGATTTAAAGCATCAGTAACCATTCATTGTAATTGCACGGAAAAGAGCAATCAGTACAATTCTTTAAACAGCTGCCACAGTTAACTAACTGGGAAAAGTGTCAGTTATAGCAGTCCATGAAGGGCTACTCATGTTGCATCAAAATGTTCTATTTAATTTGTGTTTTTTCAGCAGTTGAGCTTTGTAACCAATCAAAGGCAAGTCTGTTGCTCCCTTTCTGAGTGTTACTAAATATTTTAATAACAGCATTTTTTTTATGCTTCTAAATGTGTCAATATGAAATTGACTGTTTAGGCAGCAATAAAGAAATTCAGGAACACAGTTCTTAACTTGTTTTAGACGTGTAGCTGATATATAGAATATAGCATGCAGTTATCCACTCAAAATAATTATTTAAATGTAAATTGTATTAATCAAAATTAATCACAATTACAATAGCAAGGGAATTCATCGTCAGTTATGAATTTATTTTTTTTGTCACAATCGTGCAGCCCAAGTTTGACAAATCATGAGGTTGAGTAAATAATGAAAGAACTTTCATTTTTAGGTCAAATAATATTTTTATCAAAAAGCAAAATGTGGTAGCAATGTCACTGCTTTGTGGTATGGACAGTTCTCCAACCTGTATCACAAAGATACAATGCAATGTAGGTCAGGAAACAAGCTCTTTCCAGAACCACGTGAGTCAGTCTGATAATGATTCTCAGCGGCAAAAACCCCAAGATCTACCATACACCAAAGTCATCAACCATGAACTGACACTTGGTCACAAATCCCAAAAATATCACACAGGGGAATAAGTGCACAAAGAGCCTTTAAGATTTTCCTGATCAAACATATGAATGGAAATATATAGATGGGGCCTGTATAGATCAAGATGGGCACCTGGATAAGGTAAGAAGACTGAAGACAAGGACACAAAATCTGATAGGCAATGTGCCATTCACAGAGATAGTGTTTCAGCCTCTAAGGAAAGCAGGGCACTTAGAGAAGCGGCATTTATCTTCAGACAGTGTGTCTCCTTAAATTTGAGGACAGGGGAGTATCCCTATTAAGTCTTTTTTTTTTTTTTTTTCACATGTAAATCATGAATACGAGAGGTCAACTGGTTCATTTTGGTCACACTGATGCCAATACGTTTAACACAATTAAAACGTAATCTTCTCTGTGTGGAAAATAAGCCTCTGCAGACAGATGTGCTCCAAACCCCATGTGGCTTTATGTTTATTTATGGAGAACATAACCAAAACATTGTTGCTTACAAAGAGGAGTGAAAACCTGCTGCTAATCAGAATCACAACATAAACCAATTTCTATTCAGTTAATATCACTAGACAGTATTTTTATTCAATACAATGACCGCACCTATCCATAGAATAGTCATGTTGTGGATACCTGTAGTATAATCTGAAAAAGCATATGTTAGGCCTTGATTATAAACCCATATATAACTCATTCATATGAATGAAAATATAGTCTTTCTAAACCAAAATACATTTCAAACATGAGAAAATGTACTTCAGTGGCAGAAAGTTGCAACACCAAGGTCATAGGTTCAATTCCAACAGAACAGAAAATGATAAAATGTATACCTTGAATGCACTGTAAGTTATTTAAGCACTTCTGAATATTAAATATTATATTTAATGAATATACTTAATGTACTGATATTATATTTTAGCATCTTCAAAGTAGTCACCCTTTGCCTAGAATTTGCAGACATGTACTCTTGACATTTTCTCAACCAACTTCTTGAGGTATCACCCTGGGATGCTTTTTAAACAGTATTGAAGGAGTTCCCATCTATGTTGGGCACTTATTGGCTGCTTTTCTTTATTATTTGGTCCAAGTCATCAATTTCAAAAACTTTTTTTTTTTATTTAATTTTTGGTTTTATAATTAAATAAATTAATATGTTGGCACAATTATATTTTTGTCTACAAAACTAATTTCAAACATTTAAGCATACGCCTTCAGATCAAAAGATTTCTAAGATCATGAGAAACTTTTCAATCAAGTGTTTCAAAACTTTTGACCAGTAGTGTGTGTATATATATATATATATATATATATATATATATATATATATATATATATATACATAATTTATTTTTATTTAAAAATATAGAAAAATGGCCAAAAATGTATAAGGAAAAATACAGTAAATACTCAAGATACATTCAAAATACATTTAAATATACATAGTCTATGTATATTTAATGTTTTATTTATTTTAAAATATAGAAAAAATGGCCATAAAAATATTTCTGGAAAATATTTTTATATAAAATACCTGAAATATATTCAAAACAAATTTATATGAATACATTTTAAATATACAAACAGTAACCTAAATGGTTTTTTTTTAAATACAGAAAAAACAAAAATATTTTAGGAGAAATACAGTAAATACCTTAAATATATTCGAAATAATTTTATAAATATATTTTAAATATACTAATATATTTTCATGATATATTTTGTTTGTCATTTTTTTCTACATTTTAAAATACAAAATATACAGTATATATATGGGACAGGTGATGTTACACATACATAGGGAGTGCCTATTTTATCAATTACGGTTTTTGATAAGATCAAAACATATGAGCCAAAATTAGCTCATTACAACATCTAATGTAAAATAATCAGGTGTAGATAGCACCGGCACAGATATCCCACGTGATAAAATTATAGAGCAGCAAAGGCTACTTTTACTTGTGCTCATTATCATGAGAATGGAAGAGACCAGTGGGATACAGAGAGCAATGCTGGAGAGAAAACCATGGCAGATGCAAATCTACTTGGAGGCCTGGAGCCCAGGGACAGCTAGCATTACAGTTGACAATGAAGAGCCCTCCAGGTGACAGACTTTAGTATGTTATGCAATAGCAGGTGTGCATGTTGCACCAGTGTGCAAACACAAAGGAACTATGTTAAATAGTAGTGCTAAACTAAAATTCTTTTTTTTTTTTTTTTTTTTTTTGCCCTCTTGCATCTATTTTTCTCCCTTGCTCTTTTTAGCTTTGACTCATTGTGAGGCTCCAAATACCAAGCTCGCAATTTGCAATGCATATAACTACTAGGATAGTCACCTGCAAAGCAGTCATCCACTATGGCTTTTCGACATGTCCTATTCACTAACACAGATTAGTTTAGCCCCATTTGCAAAGTTTCATTCACTCACAGTTATAATTTCACTCAGGGAAGTCATAGAGCAGTGATTCTCAACTGTGTTGCTGTTCTGATAGGGTTGCAGACAGCAGGCAATTAACAATGCTAAAAGCAAATAATAAAATGTAACTAATATTAAATGAAATGAGAATGGTTAAAAGTAGCTAAATAAATAGGCTTATCAACTTCTAGAAAGGGGGAGAAAACACTTCACATATGTTGTGTGTCCACTCAAACTCTTCAGTGTTTCTGTCACTTGGTAGAAGCTATAGCCAGATTAGGCAGATGCCAACATGGATGGGTTGTGTCTTGCATGACATGGCCTATTTTAGTAAACAAAAATGTTTTTTAATTCATTATTATGGGTTTATGTCTCTTGAACTTAATAATAATTCACTGCAAAAAACATGTTTTCACATTCTTGTTGAAAGTGTACACATATTTAATCTAGTCTGGCCTTTCTCAACAACACTCTTGTCCTTCCACCTGAAGCAAAACCAGTTGAGAACCACTGCCATAGAATCAAGTCTTTCATTACAACTATTACAAGTTGCCCCAGAGGACTTGTTTGCATACCACACAAGCAGTTATGTGGTTAACATGATTTGTTTAGGCATCATAGCACTTTAGAATGCATCAGAAAAAGACACTTAAGAGAGAAAGCTTTCAGGTCAATTACTCACTGTTACCTAGTCCGGAAATGTAGGATGCTTGGCTTGTGCAAATAAGCTTCTTCAGCTCCCAAATATGCAGACAAGGGTGTTGAGAAAGGGCAATGCAACCTCAGCTCTACTCACTTTGAATTCTGAGGCCAGCTGATGTTGCTGACTCATATAGTCATATCATAAAAAGATTCTGTTGACACCACAGTAATGGACTCTATCAACAACAAAATGTTAAAGAAAATTATTAAGAAAATGTGAGTGATGCTTGCCCATGCAAAACTCAACGGCTCAATAATAGGGTGTTATGTCTATTTTTAGTGTGTTGTAATGTGGTTGCTACAATCAGGGGCACAGCTACCTATTTCTGAGCGTGTATGCGAAACTAAATTTTCCGAGTGTGTAGTCCATTATAAGCATTAATTTTGCGCCCCATATATCTGTCCTGTATATGGGATTAATAACATTAAAGTTGTATAACAGGACAAGATAGCAAAATAAACTTTCTCTGTTAACTAACTGAAAAGACTAAGAGATTAATTGATCCATACTGGCTCCAAAAAAGTCAGATCAACTAAATAAATATACCGGTACATAGCCTCCTGAGACCTAGCAAATAATTTTTGCGCACAGATATACATATGTAGATCTCTGAGATAATGCATACCACCTCAGAGATCAGTTTTATTTACTGATGTTTCTTAAAAGGTGCACTAAGTAACTTTTGTCTTTGTGTCGTCTTGGACTTACAGTGAAAACAAGTGGCACGGATGTAGCATCATTCAAACGCAATAGTTTTCAGTTTCAGATGCCATTGTGGAAATTCACTATTCACAGTCAGCCATGATTACTTGAATCAATGAGTGAAAGTGTTAAATAACAGGATGGTTACTGAGATTAAGCGAGTAGTATTCGGCTTTTCGTGTGATTCTACCATGGCAGCCCTCATGTGCGGACCCTCTCCATGTAGAATAAAACAGTTTTATAAGGTTACTGATATGACTGGACTCTGGAGTCTTCATTCATTATCTGCATAACATAGACTGTCCACACTTCACATATTCTTTGCCACAAACTAGACTTATGCAAGCAAGTTATCTGATCAGCCTGAAATATACAATGTCACCTGAAATATACAACATGGCAAGAAATGTAAAATATGCATTGTAATAGAGAAAACAAGTTAGATATTTGTTTAATTGTTATTTAAATATTACAACCTAGATCAGTGGTTGTCCATACAACACAACACTGCCTTATGGCCTTAGAAGTCTCTGCAAAAAGACAAATTAAGCCTAAAAGTGAGTATTTGCATCCTTGGAAATTACTGTTGGTTAGTATAACATTTCTAGCATAAAATAGTGGGCAAATAGATTATGTTTCGCTACTTACGGAACATCGTACATGACAATGACACTTTTAACCTGTTTCTGAACTTGCAGTTGCATTAATTTTGCCATATTTGATTATTGGAGAGGGCTTGTCCCCCTCAGTGTATATTATGGAGTTATATATACCTGTTATAAATATTTGAGGAATATATATATATATATATATATATATATATTTGAATTTGTTGTGTGTGTGTGTGTGTGTGTGTGTGTGTGTGTGTCATTATGCACCAAATACTGTAACGATGTGGAAACAATTCTAAAAAATGCCTAAATGCCAGCATGGTCTCAACTTTACATACAGTATCTTACATGTACCTACGACCTCTTGTGGCTCTAACTAGACTAACAGCGTAAACCCAGCTTCATGACATTGTTCTATTTTCCTCTGTCTATGTAGTCAGTGGCTGGGCAAGTGCAGTGCAGCCTGTAGGTTGTGTAGTTGGCTGTCTCAAGGACAAGAGAAGGGTTACAGTACACAAAAGAGGGCTATTTCAACACTGATGGCGCATCAAAGGCATTTTCTCCAGGTAAAAGCTTCCTCTTTGCATACAACGTTTCATCTCCTGATTTCGTTCAGTTTTTATCACAATGAGGGTGGGCGCGTGGGTTAGCAAGCTAGCACGAGGGAGATTGTTTAGTCAGTGAATATACAAAAAAACTGCACTGCCCATACTGTACTGGTGAAACCACGGGACTTTCAGTCCAAGGTAAAGATAAGACGATGTATGATCTTTAATCGACCTTCAATTCCCTTCCATGCCGAAGTAAGTTAATAGTAAGTTCCGTATAAAGCACAAACATCGCCCGGCGTTGCTGTATTTAAAACACAGTTTATAGCTGAACTGCATGTGTGCTTTCAAGAAGAAATGCTCAAAAACTAAAAAGACTATTCTTGGCAGTTTGCGCGACCTCAACGTGGTTGAGTTGACAAAGGCTTGCAGTCAGACTAGCATGTAGCTTGTGGACATCCCTGCAAGCCGTAGCGCGAGCTTTGACAGCTCATTCTAAACCTCGCGTGCAGTCTCAAATAGTTCAGTTTCCGGTCAAATATCGTTTGTTGGCAGTAGGGTGATTCTCACAGAACGTGTTGAAAATGTCTTGATTATATTTGACTCCAAAATCAAAATAAAATAATTATGGCTTTTTAGTGCAATTCAGATTACGCACATTTTACCCAAAAATAAATGATCAATTTAAAATTATCATTACCGCAAAGTAAAAATAAATAAAACGTAAACTATTTATACGTCATAGTAGCTCTCAGTTTCTTGGGACTACTTTTTATTTTCTCTGCTTTTATATATATATATATAAAATCATTGAACAACAACATCTTTTACTGCAATACAGTAAAACAATGACTGTTATGGTAATGAGAAACATTATTGTAAACAGTAAGATGCGTTACAGTAATGACAGTTATTGGGGGGGGGGGTAAAATGTGCTTAACTGTCCTGAAAATGTCACAATGCAAAAAAAAACAAAATCATAATAATCCTAAATATTGCTTTCATTTCCTTTACGCAAAATATAATTTCATTTGTTTTATTGATGTTGGTGTTAAATATGACCAGAACATTTCCGTGACAAGTTTAAGGTACGTTTACACGACAACGATGTACTAAAAACTGAAACGTTTTTCCTTTGCGAAAACGACTAAAAACACTGTATTATGCATGCCAGGCCAGTAGTTGGCGATGTCACTTTGTAAAGAAACACTACGCGCCTGCGCGCATAAGCATTCTTCCACAGAGCGGTGAATACAAACAATGAAGATGGCGAAAGCATCGAGCAATTTTGTCTGGACGGACGATGAGGTTGCTTTATTACTACAATTACTTTGCTGGAGGAGCGTCAATAAACTCAAAATCTTGAGCAGCACAAACACAGTTCTGTAGTCCGCCACTGTAGTTTTGAATGTCTCGCGCGTTGTTTTTAAGTACTCGCGCGCATGCCTATAGACTGAACTCTCAAGATTATTCAATAAACTCTGCTCATTTTTACCATCACTTCGTCTCCTGCCTTCTTCTGTATTCCCCCTGCTGACTCTTGGGATGGTAGGAGAGTAAGTTAACATAAGCTATTGATGTTGACTGGTTTTGGATATCAGACAGAACTCTGATATATGGATATCTTCTGATGGAGAGAGAGGTCTTGTGTACACTGGATCTAACATGCATTTTTTATTGCCTCATGTTTTCATATTCTAAGCATATCATTGAATACTGTACATGGCATCACATCTCTGTCTATAGGCTTTGTACATAAGCGGTGGGTGAATGAATTGCAGGGTAAAGGTACATCAAATAAAATTAAGTAAATAAATAAATAACATTTAAAATACAAATAAATTTTTCCCATCTGAATCCATACATTAATTTCAAGATGGTTCAGTTGAGCACACTGATCGTGTCATTGGAGAAACTTCTCGAGTAAATCCAAGACTGTAAAATTATATACTTTCTTTGCAACAGGAACAATCTTAAAAGAAATTGATAGAATGCCTGAAGAAGGTCTTTGATCAAAACTCTAAGATATTACAGATTTTTCTCCCAATTTGGAATGCCCAATTCCCACTACATAGAAGGTCCTCGTGGTGGCGCGGTTACTCACCTCAATCCGGGTGGCAGAGGACAAGTCTCAGTTGCCTCCGCTTCTTATCACGTGGCTCGTTGTGCATGACACCGCAGAGAATCCCGGCATGTGGAGGCTCATGCTACTCTCCGCAATCCACGCTCAAATTTCCACGCACCCCATTGAGAGCGAGAACCCCTAATCGCGACCACGAGGAGGTTACCCCATGTGACTCTACCCCCCTAGCAACCGGGCCAATTTGGTTGCTTAGGAGACCTGGCTGGAGTCACTCAGCACACTCTGGATTCGAACTCGCGACTCCAGGGGTGGTAGTCAGCGTCAATACTCGCTGAGCTACCCAGGCCCCAGATATTACAGATTTAAAAGATAAACGACAGTGTGCATGCACGTTCGGATGTCTTACGCACGATTTACACATGGTCGGGAGCAGGTGTAAGTTTTGTTCATACCAACTAACGTTTTGAAATACAAAAACTTTCATGAATCCTAAAATTTACGTCAGACCGGCTTTATGAACAATTTACGCATAAATTTGTTCTGCTTGTGTTTCATGAATGAGGCCCAATGTGTTTTTGAGCTGTTGTGAACTGATTATTTTTAAAACAATGGTCGGTTGTCATAGCTTTGTGTGTGCACATACAGTATGTTTGTATTTTTTCTTTTTTGTAGTTCAGATAAGCAGATTGCAAGACTGATTAACCCACTGGCCTGCATTGCTGGCGGATTTACTCATCAGATTCGATTATGCGTAAAATCTAGTGGCAGCTACTTTGACTGGCTTATAGCATTATTGACATGAAGTCAGACCTTTGGCAAGGGGGGGGGGCATTAGAGGGTAGTGCCAAATTTAGTATCCACATTGGGACATCCACAACAAAATAAGGTACTTCAGATGTTGAAAAAAGTTATACAGATAATAATATAAAAAATAAGGTCGCACACAAGTGATCATCAATCATTTGATTACAGCTTATTTTTCAGTTTAATCCAATTCAAAGTACTTACATACCCATGACTTGTTTCCAGCTATCTGTGCTATCTGCGGTTTTCTTGGCTACAACTTCCACAGTTGTAATGAAAAATTCTGTTACAGTTAACTGGGATAAATGTTAGAAAGGTTGTTGACGTGTAGATGTGTAAAGTCTTATAACTGATGCTGGAGCTGAGCAGGTGTTTCTCTTTCCCTCATTAGTGCTGTTCAGAATGTCTGCATTGTCAAGATGTTTCACATGATGGTTGAACTGTTCCATGGTACTTTAAAATAGCAAATTCTCATGTAAAATTCAAATGTGTTACATGCGCAACGATATCGATGGAAGCCCGAATTAATCGCGCATGTGAGTCACTCTATGTTTGTCATGAGAGCTCGCATTTTAAGGAGCGTCCGGTTGATGCACACGCACTGATCCTGTCACTGGAGCTCGGGTTTCGCGGGAAGCCCGGTTGACGCGCGTGCACTGATCCTGTCACTGGAGTTCGCGTTTCACGGGAAGCACGGTTGATGCGTGTGCACGGATAGCAGAGTGCAATTTGTCTTCACAGACCCTGCGCACATCCTTGTCCCACATGAATAGCAAATTTCGTGCTCATAAAGTGAAATGAATGTAATTTGTAATTTATCCCCTTTTCTCCCCAATTTGGAATGCCCAGTTCCCACTACTTTAGTAGGTCCTCGTGGTGGCGTGGTTACTCACCTCAATCCAGGTGGCGGAGGACAAGTCTCAGTTGCCTCCGCTTCTGATACCATCAATCTGTGCATCTTATCACGTGGCTCGTTGTGCATGACACCATGGAGACTCGCAGCATGTGGAGGCTCATGCTACTCTTCACGATCCATGCACAACTTACCACGCGCCCCATTGAGAGCGAGAACCACTAGTCACCACCACGAGGAGGTTACCCCATGTGACTCTACCCTCCATAGCAACTGGGCCAATTTGGTTGCTTAGGAGACCTGGCTGGAGTCACTCAGCACACCCTGGATTCGAACTCGCGACTCCAGGGGTGGTAGTCAGTGTCAATACTCGCTGAGCTACCAGGCCCCACTGACATGAGAGGATTAAAATAAAGGTGCATCTTAAAAAAAAGAAATGTCTATATCGATATTTACGCATTGTATCGATAGCATTGGATCAATGCATCGATCCAGATTGATGGATCGTTACACCCCTATTAGTTAGTGTTATTATTTGTTGTGGTATTAAACCTGGTTTTGAGAATCGTCAAATTTCACAACCGACTACTGAAATTTTGGTATTATGATAATGTATAGCTATAGCCTTTATTGTACATGGTAGATCTTGCTGCAATAACATGATGAAAAAGTAGATCTCATTCCATAGAAGTGTGAGCACCCCTGCTGTAAATGATGGTGATGGAGGCTTTTCTTTATTTTTACTACCATACGTATAACCAATTTACTTGTCCAGAGGACAAGCACATGACAATGCTTAATGTCGAGCCCTGGCTCAAATGTATGCCCTAGTCAATTTTGTGCTTTGACCATTTGTGAACTGCATTAAACTCCGTCTCGTTTATGCTTTGTGGGTGTGAATTTATTGCCGTGTCTTCACCATTCATGTCTATACAACCAATGTGTTTATGATTAAATTACTACAAGAGCACAAAGTTCTTCATAGATCTAACCTCATAATTTTGCTTTCAAAGTGCACCAGTTTGATGCATTTAACTTTAAAATGTACAACATTTTCTTCCAGGGGAGCATGCCCCCGGATCCCCCCTAGAGGGTCCGAGGTCCACCCACCACAGTCTCACAAAATCCTGTGGGAAACACTGTGACCCATTGTATGATAACGATATTCGCAAAAAAAATCTTAGTCCCTATCTCTGCTCATGATGCAAGAGAGTCGAGAATAACATCCCAAAGCCTTAGTGTATTCTGCTAATAAATGGACTAAACGGTCCCACTGTGTGCTCTTTAATGCCCTTGTGAGCTGCTGATGGGGTGTTTTGAAGTAGTGCAGTCACAGAGGTAACAAGAAGAACCCATAATAATACTGCACTACTGTAAATTCTGTTGACAGCTTAGGAAGTGAAATTCAGCACCTTTGGTGGCACAGAGATCGTGTCTCATTTTTTGATTAATGTGCTTCCTTTTTCTCACCTTCTGTTTGTATGACTATTTATGACAACTAAATGTTTATCAGAAAGATAAATAGATATACAGTAGCCTGTATTATTGCACAGCTCTCTGGAATGATTCTGATTGGTCAATTGCATCATTCATTGGTCAAATATTTTTGTATAATGACTACTGAACTGTATATGACCAACCAATCTCTGTTGGAAAAAGACATGTATTACATTTAAATAATCACTAGGACCAATTCATTTATACTAGATTCCACCGTATAGGCCATTCAAGACTTGCACATACATTTTTATTATTCAATTATCAAGATCCCCATATGTGCCTCATGCCAGAGCTAACTGTCTGTGCAACATATTTGATTTGACTGTGGTATTTCTGGTCCTTTGAGAAAATTGTTTTATTCTGATGACGACCGTCAAAAGGTTTTTAACAAAGTTAGTACACCTAAATGCCACTTTAAATGCAGCTTCTGCAGTGCACTTATAAAATAAATCCCGATGATACAAGACCTGATTACTCTGCCAGTTTATTTTGAGATAATACCTTTTTATTTTTAGAAATGTTTGATTTTGTTTTTAGCTCAACTATTGCCAAAATAGAGCCTTGGAGAGTGGTGCTTCTTGCTACACTTGAACTGAACTGAATGTCTTTTTTTTTTTTTTTTTTTAAAGGGTACATGCTGCACTCGTAAGTTGGCAGGATCTTGTTTTTCACAGCTTGTCTTCCATAAATATATCACTTTGCAAGAGTGAAAGCACAGTTCAGTTTTGCTTTGACTACCACCCCTCCAGTTTACCTCTCTCTAGTTTTGGTCCTAGACACCTGCTAGATGTGGATTGTATGCTTCATAAGCCCCCCTCTTAGCCTATATTTAGAGTGAGTTTTAGTGCTAACAATAGGTTATCGCCCTATAACATGACACCAGAGAGTGGGTGATCTCATCTACAGGTCAACAAATCAGCGAATAAGAACCGGGAGATTATGTAGCCGCAGGTCACCCAGGACATTATGAGATATGCCGAGGTAAGAGAAGTGGCTCATACTCACGTGTGCTGTTTTGGCAACCGTGAGGTGGTTAAAGTTGAGAAGGTCATGACTCATGTGCTTTGAGTTTTGTCCAGGCCTAACAGCTTTCTTTACTATAAAGCAGCAGAGATCAAGAATGTCGACTGAGCTACTATGACTAGGCGCACACAGAATCTGCGCCGGAAGAAACCTCCCTCCCACCCCTTGTGTGTTTATTAAATATTTTTAGCTAATTTCATTATACTTACAGCTTCCAACAATCTTCATTTAGCACATTTTACCATGTTTAAATCCATTTTGCAGAATTCAGCAGATATTTCCCCAAAATCAGGGCAGAAATTTTGGAAATAGAAAATTCCATCTGCAGTGGAAAAAAAACAACATTTTCTTAAACAGTGTTTTTCTCTTATTTTCCAGTACAAATATCTAAACATTCATAAAATGAGATCATTTTATTTGAGAAGCAAAATTGCATAAGATACTACAACATTCAGATATTCAGATAATATATCCTGAATATACACTGGCAGACAAAAGTTTGGAATAATTTACTGATTTTGCTCTTATGGAAAGAAATTGGTACTTTTATTCACCAAAGTGTCATACGAGCCAAAGTGTATATTCAGGACATTAAAGAGCACCTATTATGGTTTTTCAAATATTACCTTTCATGTAGTGTGTTTTATAGCTGTTTGTGAATGTAGAAAATTCTGCAAAGTTTCAAAAATCAAAGTGCACGACAAATGGATTTTCTGAACCGATTCTGAACACCTGAAACAAGTCGTTAGTAATTCCAGACTTACTTCCTGTACTAACCTACATAATTTGGTAACAAAAAACCCGCCTCTGGTCTTCATTGGCTGCTCGTGAACAGCTTGGACCCGCCCTCAAACACTACAGTAAGTGGTAGACCAATCAAAACAAACTGTGACATCTGACCAATCAGAGCAGTGTAGGCTCTCTGAAAGGAGGAGTTTAGAATGAAGACTTTAGAAGGATCATTGAACGAGTTGTTTTTGACATTGGGCAAAAAAAAGTGTTTTTTGACCTTGGATGCATGTAAATCTATTGTATGAGACCTTAAAAACAAAATTAGGCACGTTTAAAAACCATAATAGGTGCTTTTTAATAACAAGAAAAATTACTATTACAATTTGAATAAAATGTTCAGAACGTCTTAAACTATCCCCACGTGCAGCAATGACAGCTTTGCAGATCCTTGGCATTCTAGCTGTCAGTTTGTCCAGATATTCAGGTGACATTTCACTCCACGCTTCCTGTAGCACTTGCCATAGATGTGACTGTCTTGTCGAGCACTTCTCACGCACCTTACAGTCTAGCTGATCCCACAAAAGCTCAATGGGGTTAAGATCCATAACACTCTTTTCCAATTATCTGTTGTCCCACTCTAACTTTTTCTTTTTGTTTTTCTGTTTCATAAGTGGCTTTTTCTTTGCAGTTCTTCCCATAAGACCTGCACCCCTGAGTCTTCTCTTAACTGTTGTACATGAAACTGGTGTTGAGCAGGTAGAATTCAATGAAGCTGTCAGCTGAGGACAATTGAGGTGTCTATTTCTCAAACTAGAGACTCTGATGTACTTATCCTCTTGTTTAGTTGTACATCTGGGCTTCCACATCTCTTTCTGTCCTTGTTAGAGCCAGTTGTCCTTTGTCTTTGAATACTGTAGTGTACACCTTTGTATGAAATCTTCAGTTTTTTGGCAATTTCAAGCATTGTATAGCCTTCATTCCTCAAAACAATGATTGACTGACGAGTTTCTAGAGAAAGCTGTTTCCTTTTTTGCCATTTTTCAGAATCATCATTCAAAAAGTGTTTCATTTTGATAGCTTATATTTTAAAAAAATTGCACTGTACATATTAGAATCAGTAAAAACATCAGACTGATCAAATAGCCATGTGTCATACACTGATCAGCCACAATATTAAAACCACTGACAGGTGAAGTGAATAACATTTATCATCTCATTACAATGGCACCTGTCAAGGGGTGGGATATATTAAGCAGAAAGTGAACTGTCAGTTCTTGAATTTCATTTGTTGTAAGCAGGAAAAATGGGCAAGCGTAAGGATCTGTGCGACTTTGACACAGGCCAAATTGTGATGGCTAGATGACTGGGTCAGAGCATCTCCAAAATGGCAGGTCTTGTGGGGTGTTCCTGGTATGCAGTGGTTAGTACCTACCAAAAGTGGTCCAAAGAAGGACAACCTGTGAACCAGCGACAGGGTCATGGGCGCCCAGGGCTCATTGATGCGCATGGGGAGTGAAGGCTAGCCCATTTGGTCCAATCCCACAGAAGAGTTACTGTAGCACAAATTGCTGAAAAACGTAATGCTGGCCATGATAGAAAGGTGTCAGAACACACATGTGCATGGTGCTGCGTAGCCGCAGACCGGTCAGAGTGCCCACCGCCTAAAGCACTTACAATGGACACGTGAGCGTCAGAACTGGACCATGGAGCAGTGGAAGAAGGTGGCCTGGTCTGATGAATCACGTTTTCTTTTAGATCATGTGGACGGCTGGGTGCATGTGCGTCGTTTACCTGGGGAAGAGATGGTAGCAGGATACACCATGGGAAGAATGCAGGCCGGCGGAGGCAGTGTGATGCTCTGGGCAATGTTCTGCTGTGAAACCTTTGGGCCAGGCATTCATGTGGATGTTACTTTGACATGTACCATCTACCTAAAGATTGCTGCGGACCACGTACACCCCTTCATGGCAACGGTATTCCCTGATGGCAGTATACTCTTTCAGCAGGACAGTGTGCCCTGCCACACTGCAAAAATTTTTCAGGAATGGTTTGAGGAACATGACAAAGAGTTCAAGATTTTGACTTTGCCTCCAAATTCCCCAGATCTCAATCTGATTGAGCCTCTATGGGATGTGCTGGACTTGTTGCTGGACCAATCTATGGAGGCCCCACCTCACAACTAACAGGACTTTAAGGATCTGCTGCTAACGTCTTGGTGCCAGATACCATAGGATACCTTCAGAGGTCTTGTGGAGCCCATGCCTCCACGGGTCAGAGCTGTTTTGGCGGCACGTTGGGGACCTATTAGGCAGGTGGTTTTAATGTTGTGGCTGATCGGTGTATGTTGTTGGAAAGCTCTCAAAGAGTAGAATACAACCAGCCTGTTTGTTTTACTCAAAGACAAAAATATAGCAAATAATAGCAAAGTATATGGCTGTGTTTACACTGTCACAAAAAATCGGATTTTTTTACTCACATCTGACACAGATCAGATATTGTTGCACTGACAGAAAAATCTGCGTGAGATTGGATTATTTTGCATCCAATCTTAGCCACTTCCAAATGTGGTTTTAAATTAGATACATATCTGATATCTAGACATCTGACCTATGTCCAAACCCGTATATACAATTACCCTTGGCTTTCCTTAATGGGGTGTCCTTATGAAGCAGACGTGCCTGTAGGCGCTCATGCAAAAACTCAAATCTTTTCTTGTTGGGGGCCTGAGTAACTCAGCGAGTATTGACGCTGACTACCACCCCTGGAGTCACGAGTTCGAATCCAGGGTGTGCTGAGTGACTCCAGCAAGGTCTCCTAAACAACTAAATTGGCCCGGTTGCTAGGGAGGGTAGAGTCACACGGGGTAACCTCCTCGTGGTCACGATTAATGGTTCTCGCTCTCAATGGGGTGCTTGGTAAGTTGTGCGTGGATCGCGGAGAGTAGCATGAGCCTCCACATGCTGGGAGTCTCTGCAGTGTCATGCACAACGAACCACGTGATAAGATGCGCGGATTGACTGTCTCAGAAGCGGAGGCAACTGAGACTTGTCCTCTGCCACCCAGAAGACCTACTAATTTGTGGGAATTGGGGAGAAAGGGGGATTAAAAAAAAAAATCTTCTCTTGTTGAGGTGGAAATTTTGTACCCACTCTTTGTTGTCAAACGTGTGGACCTGGTCCCACCACTCCTGACTTCTAGCCCTATTCGAACTGGATTAGTTTTACATTGGGACGTGAGGTAATGTAATAATTACCTGAGTTCTCAGTTATTTTAATCCTGTGTGAATCAGTCATGTCAGTAATTTTCCAGGACACTTTCCGCGGCAGTAAAAATTGCAGCGTGTTTTACCTACCATAATACGGCCAGTAATATTAATCCAGTGCGAACTGACTTGTTAATAAAAAGCCCGTAAATCTACATTTTCCATTACTTGAGCCCTTTAAATATTAAATATTTACCCATGTAAAAGAGAAATGAGCAGTTTTGTTTGTCACCAGTTCTATTCAATCGATTTCTTCTAATAATCACAGATACAGTATATGCTGATGTTTAATAGTTCCTGCATAATTAATCAGCACAGTATACATTTTCTAATAGGTTAGTTATTCATGACAGTAGTGTGTAAATGCTGTAAACACAGCAATCCCTGTGATTTTTTTTACTGACATCGCTTATCCCGTGCGAATTGACGGTAAATATTACAGACGTCCGCAGTAATAATGACTTTACAGACATATGTCCGGAAAACGAATCCCGTCCAAATAGCGCTTTAGCCAAACTTCTCGTCTGATCGATGTTGAAATCATTAAAGCTGTGCTTACCATGGCAGCAGTAAAAAGTGTGCTTTCGCCTTTTTTGCTTAATTAATTGCAGTCGCATGCAATTTTGCCTGCTTTTGAAAATATGATAGCACAAGGCCATTCAAAACCCAAGGGTGAACCGTGGCGATCAGCAATGGAATTGGACCTGTGCATTAAGCCTTGCAGTATAAACGCAGCCTATGTCTTTGACAATTATGCTGGTGTTGCTTAAATGCTGCGTTTTCACGTATAACTTCACGAAAAATAAATGCAACATAAAATATCACATAACATTACTTAGAGGTGATTATCTTTCAAACGAGCCCACACACAAGGTAATCGGATGCATAGATCATTACATAATCCACACGAAGCACAACGTTAAATATGGCCACCAGGAGATGGCGCATGTAAATGACACTGACTCAGTGATGCAGACTCATTGAGTCAAATGGCACTCATTCTGTGAAATCTCATTACTAAAATCATGTCTCCATGCTATGCATACATTTAGTCATTGTTGTGTTTGCATGTGTGATCAGTTCTTATGTACAATTATTATGTTTTATTTGTTTGGAGAGGATTTTGGACACATGGAGACATTTTTGGACACTATGATAAATTATTTTTGTAATGCTATAACTTTGGGTTGCTGCTTTGTAACTGCTTTGTCATATCAAACCAAATTTGTTCTCAGATACATTTGACATGACCGGGAACAAAACAAAAGCAGTTTTCGGAGCCACCTTATTTACACGCACAGATATGTAATGTCAAAAATGAAAATAAGAAAATAAATAAATTTTTGGCAAATTTTTTTTCCAGCAGTTTCTTTGCTGTGAGTCTCAGAATGCATAATCTATATCATTAAAACATTTGTTTTCTTTACAGTGATACCAAACACTTGACCATTCTTGTTTTGTTTTTTGTCGAGTTATAAGCCTTTAATTTTGGGTATGCCATTGAAACAGGAAATCTTTTAAAACACTTTCAGAGCTTGAAGGGTTAAGCAATATTAAGATATCTTTACATTTCTGGAGTTCTAAAAAAGCAAAAAAATTTTTTTTAATAATTCCCCCCAATGTTTGGAAACACCATTGGCCTATATTGTAACAACGGGTGCCAAAGTCAATTGATTTTAGAAATAGATCTAAATATCTCTCTGTAAAAATAAAATAATGGCGCTGCCACCTTTTTAAGGTTTTTTTTTTTAACCTGTAGTTTTCTCAAAGTCATTTTGTCACCTTTTAAAAAATAATGGATAACTCTGTAAATATTGATTCATGGCTTTTAATATTTTGGCTTTCGAAATCATTTATGTTTATCTTCAGAAAATGTATTAACAAAATCTAAATTGTCAGCTATAGGTTTCTGAAATTTGCTTGATTTGACATGGAATAGCATAAGTGAGGTTTGAAATGAGGAAGAAAAAAAAAATATTGTCAATGGAAAATCTTACAAAATGTTGCTTCTCAAGAACATTTATCTTGTTTGAAAGGTATTTACATATTTCTACAGGAAAACAAGATTTTTTCACAGTGTGGCCCTGGCTCTGACTCACTGTGATGTACAGTATGTTTCCCAACATGCCTGACTACACGTATTCAATCAAGCTCTGCTTGTTTGTTGCCGTTCTTCTTGACTTTTTTCTGTCTGAAATGTGATCACCTGAAACCACCTCAACAGGTCTGATGTGAACAGTCTTAGTTCTTTTTCTGGTGCGGTGATTGGGTGTTACACATCACCCGACATTCCTTTTATTCAGCAGCAGTTTAGTTGGAGGGACTTTGCAGAATAGAAAGCACAATGGTCTTGTGTTCGGGCTTTCTGTGGAATATTTTGCTGGCTACAGTGATCTATTGTGAAAAGCTGTAATCAGAACCCTGCCCCAATGCTTTGACATACAGCACAGAGGGTGGCAATGGACTGCCTCTAATTTAGTTTTTTTCTCTCTGTCCCACAGTTTGGTTGTTTATGTTTGGTTTGACGAGAGGAGATGGATGTCCAAATGGTGCTGGGGGGGCCGGATACTGTTCTTCTGGCCAATAATCCTGACGCAGGAAGTGGCTGTCTGAAGCATCCCTGTGAGGAGCAGGTAAGCATAGAGAACACTAAAGCATATCATTAAAGGTGAAGAGTAATTTCTGCACTGCTAGTGTCACCAAACAGAATTGCAAAAATAACTGTTTTTTAAAATGTTTCCCCAAATTCTATTATACAGCATTTGTGGAGCCATTGTTGCCAGTTCAGCTGGTCAAGATGCTTAAACAGAGCAATGTGTTTGTAACCACAGTATTTACACTTTTCTGGGAACCTACGGATGTCTTACTTGTAGTTGTTTATTCACATCAAGCTGGGATAGGACAAAGTATTTTGACATTGAAAGAATTACACACTTCACCTTCAGTGTCTGTTATTCACTTTGTCTGATATCATCTACTACTAGGAATGTCATAAAATATCGATATATCGATTACTGACCGGCACATTATTTTATCGATATATTTTTGAGGCATCGATATATTAAAATTAGCCGACATTTAAATTAGAAGCCCAATTTGTGTGCTTTCCCTTTCACACAGTCGGCCATCTGTTTAAAGGGATAATTCACCCAAAAATGAAAATTCTCTCATTATTTTCTCACTCTCATGTCATCCCAGATGTATATGTCTTCCTTTCATCAGCAGAACACATTTGAAGAAAAATAGAAAAATATCTCTGCTCAGTAGGTCCTTATAATGGAAGTGGATGGTAACACGATTTTTGATATTCCAAAAATCACAGACAGTCAGCATTAACGTCATCCATACGACTCCAGCGGTTAAATGAATGTCTTATAAAGCTAAACGCTCGCTTTTGGTGCAAAAAAGATCAATGTTTATGTACTATTTAACTATAAATAATCGCTTCCGTTAAGCATCATTATGCGCATTCACGAGAGGGCTGAGGTCACGCGGTCTCTCGTGCGACGTATTGCCGTTGGCATGTTCACGCGAGAAGTGACACATGCGCGACACACCCGGAAGAGCAGCGCTGTTTGCAACTGAGTTGGAGGAACGCTTTACAGACTGAATGCTGTAAACAAATTGAAGCAAATTTAAACAAAGATGTCAGAAGATTTTGATTTAAGAGGAGAAGAGGAGATACAAGTTTTGTATCTTGTATCTTGTATCGAAATGTCATTCATTCACAGCCCTAGTTTTAATAAAAAATGGATTTTAAAAACCTTAATTTTAAAAAGGTTTTTAATGACTACACATTTTTTTACATTTTAACGGAAGCTGGTATGGTGTTCAATCACAAACAAACAATCCTTTTAATCTGAGGACATTGTCCAACCTGGTTTAGAAGTTGACTGATGCATTCGCAGTGGTTTTCCAATTGACTTTGAGGTGTGGAAAAAAGCAACTAGTACTTACTACTTAATCACTAAAAATCATAATAATAGCCTGCAGTGGTGATCTTTTGTACTACATACGGTGCTTATGTCTTGCAGGAAAGAAGCTCCAGCCCATCTGTCTTTCGTTCTGTGACCACCACATGGAAGGAGGGTCTATTAAATCGAAAGAGACCATTTGTTGGAAGGTGCTGTCACTCTTGCACACCCCAGAGTCAGGTTAGTTGGTTAAAGATGTGCTACTGAATGTGCATGTGTTTCTGAAGAATCATCCGTTTTTTGACTGATTTACTGAAATGTGTTGCAGGAAAGGCTCTTCAATACCAGCATCCCCTCACTAGGGCTCCGTAATGTGATTTACATCAATGAAACGCACACAAGGTAAACATCAATGTTTGCTGGACTCAGGCCTGGTCCATTAGACTACTTAAGCTCACTCGTGTTGCTTAGGTACCTGCTTTTTAGAATTTCATTTTATAGTATTAAAATCCATCAACCTCTTTTGTTTTCTGATACATCATTAATACCATAGTTGGTCAGCCCACCCTGTGTTTACCTACAGGAGTCAAATGGAAGGTTGCAGGTTTCTGAGAGGAGTGGATAGTCAGGAACTGAATTATTTACACTTTTTGTCAAGGGATTGTATGTGCCTAGATCAGATAACAAGGACCAAAATGGTCTGAGCTTGTACTGCCAATCACAAGAGGAAGTGGAGAGGGTGTAAAAAGGCAGGAATAAATTCTATCAGAGGTTAGTGAGATTAATTACATCGAGTTTGATGTAGGGATGTTTTAATAAAGCTTTGTGTTCCAATAGCATATTTGTTTTTACTGTGGTATGGAAATTGGTATTGAAAATCGTGAAATTTCTCATAAAGGTATTTGTATCGACTACTGTAATTTTGATATCATGACAACCCTAGTATGATGAAATAGGCTGTTACATTACAGCCACTTATGGATTTGTATGTATTTGGTAGAGCTGTCAAAAGTATTGTGTTTATGCATGCAATTAATTATAGTTTAACGCGTTCATTTTTCAAATCGTGATTAATGCATTTACTGTTAATGCAGCATAAACCAGCATAAAAACAGGTTGGAAGGGCGAAACTTTTGCGATGTGTCCACCCGGAGTCATTACACTGATGCTTACACAGTAGTGATTCAGTGTAAGTGATAAAGTGATGGGGAAGGGAGCTCTACAAAACAAGCCTAGATGGAACTTGTGACAGAAATTAAGTATTTTTAAGGCCGATTTTAATTACCAAAGAAGCACGCCAAGTCTTAACTATCACCAAAATGCAGAATGAGACATTTTTGTCTACAAGCACTTTTCCTGTGAAATTCAAAGTGATGCTTGATGCTGGCATTCGCCCTGACGGGAATCATGAACGTGGCTTCACGACTGATGTAACTAAGCAGATAGCCACAGTCTGCTGGCTGATTAATATAGTGGAGTGTGAGAGTTTAAGAGATTTAATGCCCATTGCAATAAAAATGCAACCTATGTGGGGACTAGTTCTTTCTATTAGTCAAACTCCAACTAAGACTTTGCGGAAGGCTTTGTTTGGAAAATGTTAATAAAGCATTATATTGTAACATATTGATTTGTTTTCTTTCCTAGGAAGGAAATAAATGCACTTTGACAGAAAAATCAGTATATTTAGAGTCAAATTTCAGTACTTTCAAAATCTGCGATTAACTACAAAATATTATGCAATTCATCGCGATTGAAAATGTAATCGACTGATAGCACTAGTATTCGTGTATATGAATTAGTCTTTAATTGGTTGCTCTTCTGCATACACAGTAACTATTGTGTGTTTGTGTGCAGACACAGAGGTTGGCTAGCACGGAGACTGAGTTATGTTCTTTTTGTCTTGGAGAGAGATGTCCAGAAGGACATGTTTGCTCGAAACGTGGTGGAGAACGTGCTCAACAACAGCAGGTACCAACAGACCATAAGTGGTTGAAAAAAGACTGTATATCAGCAATAGGAAAGCAACACAGCACTCAGATTGAATGTGAGTATTATTGCTCTAGGGTGGAAAGCGCTATTGTGGACGTAGCAGCGGAGGGTGGTAATGTAGATGCAGAGTCTGAAGTTGATCCCAAAGCTGCCAGTAAAGTAAGACGGAAGGCCAGAGGATTCCTACAAGAAATGGTGGCCAATATCTCACCTGCCTTTATCAGGTACAGCTTTCACTTACTACAGGAAACCACATGATTCTTATAAATTAATATTTTTGGGTTGCTGTTAGAAATAAACCTTCTTAGGAACCTCTCTTCTGTTTTTAATTTAGATTAACAGGATGGGTGTTGTTGAAACTATTTAATGGCTTCTTCTGGAGCATTCAGATTCATAAAGGTCAGCTGGAGATGGTGAAAAAAGCAGCATCTGAGGTCAGACATTTTTTATTATTACTATTTATTTACTATTTCTTATCTGGAGTACCACTCATAGCAACTACCAAAATAGTCACAGATGGATAAAACCATCAGACAACACAGTTAGGTTGTTAAAGTTTGTTAATGAACTGTACTTTTAATTGTGGCTTAGCTCATTATAGTCCTTAATATTCTTTTTTTAAATGGTGAGTGGACTTCAGAATTATGTTTAAAGTATAGTCAACATCTCACTCTGTGTCTTCTCTGTGCTTTAGTACAATGCTCCTCTGGTCTTCCTTCCTGTTCACAAGTCCCACATAGACTACCTGCTCATCACTTTCATCCTCTTCTGTCACAACATCAAAGCACCTCATATCGCCGCCGGCAACAACCTCAACATCCCCATCTTAAGGTACAAAGTCCAGGCCGTTTATACAGGGAATGTAATTCAGCATGTGATTCTGTTTAAACTACATAATGTGATTCTTAAGACTGTCTATTGTTGAAATACCGATACACGAATATGACATAGGTTTATTTGCTTTGTATGTAATGCTCTTCCTTGCTCTCTCAGCACACTGATTTGCAAACTGGGGGGATTCTTCATTCGGCGTAAACTGGATGAGACCTCGGACGGAAAAAAGGATTTGTTATACAGATCGCTGTTACATGCAGTAAGTTCACAAAAAATTGTTAGTGTTTATGACAAAGTAGAAGTTTGGAAATGCACCTTTGAATTTCTACCTGGGTCTTGTGAACTAGTAGAGAAAACAATGGCCCTTTGAAAACTACCTCTATGAAGTCTTTATATACAGAACATTCCCTATGTTTCAGAGAAGATGCAATGGCATCTATGGTTAAAGGAGTCATCTATTTGTGGATCTGTGTGGTATTTTATTTGTATAGAGAATAATTGATGTAGGATATTATCTTGTGAGAGATGGGGAAAGGGAGCTGCTGTAATGCAGTCTGCTGTAGTGCTCAGTTAAATTGACACGGTGTTTGTCATTGCAGTGACTATGAATGGACTGTTGATTAGAGGTGCATGTCACAGGATGCTGATTGATTTCTTATGCATTATTCATGCTGTTTCCTGTTGTGTACCACATAACCACACAAGGCCGTTTCTAGGCATAGGTGAACTAGGTGGTCGCCTAGGGCAGGGGTTTACAATCTGGGGTCCAGGGAACCCCAGTGCGCCACTAGGGGGTCTGCAAAAAATTTTAGAGAAAAGAAGAAGTGTAAAATCTTGACATTATTAGTATTTCATTCTGAAATTATTCGATAAATCACGGTTATTTTATTGTATTGTGTTTCAATAAAGCACGTTGAATCTTTTCTATTTCATTATAAGTATTGTGTAGTTTTTCATTTAATACATCTTGTGCCTAGAGATTGGTATTATTTAAAAACACACTGAAATCATTTTACAGTGGTGCAGTAATTGAGTGCATACTTTTGCCATGGAATGAACATGGAGCAGGCTTTTTCCTAATAGTGATGTGAGAGGGGGGCCTGGGTAGCTCAGCAAGTAAAGACGCTGACTACCTCACCTGGAGTCGCAAGTTCGAATCCAGGGCATGCTGAGTGACTCCAGTCAGGCTTCCTAAGCAACCAGTTGGCCCGGTTGCTAGGGTGGGTAGAGTCATGTTGGGTTAACATCCTCGTGGTCGCCATAATATGGTTCTTGCTCTCGGTGGGGCGCGTGGTGAGTTCTGCGTGGATGCTGTGTAGAATGCACTAGGTCGACACGCACTAGGTCTCCGCGGTAACAAGCCACGTGATAAGATGCGCGGATTGACGGTCTCAGACGTGGAGGCAACTGAGATTCATCCTCCACCACCCAGAGTCACTACGCCACCACGAGGACTTAGAGCACATTGGGACTTGGGCATTCCAAATTGGGGAAAAAATAGGAGAAAATAAAAATAGTGAGGTGAGAGAAATTGTCAACCAGGTGTCTCTATAGAGAGTAATCTGGAAAGCAGTTACAGGAACAAATCAATAGGGATCTCGCCTAGGGTGCCAAAATGATCAGAAACATAGCCTCTAATATTTGTGCTACAAGCATCACCAATCACTTCTGAACACTCCCCCTGTCTACCATTGGTTGGACAAACTTATAGTATCACCCCATTGGTTGAGCCAATGGCGATATGTTGAAAGACAAAGCTGATTGGGATGCTCAAACAAACAGAGCAAAGTTTTGATAGAGCCGTAGTGCTTATACCAAACTTTCAGGGAAATCAACTTACAAATAGCTTTGTCTCAACACATTAATAGAGGATAGGAGAAAGTATTTTAACATCCAGAAGATTCAGTTGAAGGTGATTCTTTTATTTCACTCTTTCTCTCTCTTTCAGTACACGGAAGAATTGTTGCGGCAGCAGCAGTTTCTGGAGGTGTATTTAGAGGGCACGCGCTCTCGCAGTGGAAAGCCATCTCCAGCACGTGCGGGCATGCTCTCCATTGTGGTTGAAACACTCTATATCAGCAGCATCCCAGATGTTCTCATCGTGCCTGTTGGCATCTCATATGATCGCATTATTGAGGGAAACTACAACAGCGAGCAGCTGGTAGGACCCAATGTGGCTGAAATTTAAAGGAATTAGTTCTTTCAAAAATTAAAATTCTCTCATAATTTGCTCACCCTCATGCCGTCCCAGATGTGTATGACTTTATTTCTTCTGCAGAACCCAAACAAAGATTTTTAGAAGAATATGGCAGCTCTGTATGTCCACACAATGCAAGTGAATGGTGGCCAAAGCTTTGAAGCTTCAAAAAGCACATAAAGGCAGCATAAAAGTAATCCATATGACTCCAGTGTTTTAATCCATGTCTTCTGAAGCTCTCTGATCGGTTTTGGGTGAGAACTGACCAAAATATATCTCCTTTTTTTACAATAAAATTTGGCATTAGCAGTATCCTTGGCGATATTAATTTCAAGCTTGATTACACTTCCTAACGCCATCTATTGCTCTGCGAATGCGTGAAGCACTAGGAAGTGTAATCAAGCTTGAAATCATGATCATGGGTAGAGACTGCAATGGCAAGATGTACAGTGAAAAAGGAGTTATATTTTGGTCTGTTCTCACTCAAAATAAATTAAATCACTTCAGAAGATATGGATTAAACCACTGGAGTCTTATAAATTGCTTTTAGCTGCATTTATATATATGTATTTTTATTATTTATTTTTTTTTTAGCTTCAAAGTTTTGGTCACCATCCACTTGCATTGTATGGACCTACAGAGCTGAGATATTCTTCTAAAAATCTTCTTTTGTGTCCTGCAGAAGAAAGAAAGTCATACACATCTGGGATGCCATGAGGGTGAGTAAATGAGAGAATTTAAATTTTTGGATGAACTATACCTCTCAAGTTCACATTTATAAGGTCTTGACTTAAAAGTGCTTTTAAATAGCCCATATTACACACATTTGTAACATATTACTTTTTTATCGACTTATAATGGCAGTCAAGGTTTCCTGCACCAAAAACAGTCAAAATTTATTTTTACATGACAATAATCTACCTTTTTTTTTTTTTTTTACCCTTAAACTTAAGCTGAATGTTTTTTGCTATGGTACCTTTAAGACTTCTTAAGAATTCAGATTTTATGTTACATTTTGTTTTATGTAATGAGTCTTTGCTTAATGGTTCAACTTTTCTTCACTCTTCAGGGAAAACCTAAGAAGAATGAGAGTTTGTGGGGTGTGGCCTGCGGTGTGTTCAGAATGCTCAGGAAGAACTACGGCTGTGTTCGTGTGGATTTCACTCAGCCCTTCTCTCTTAAGGTTTGAGCCTGATCTGCTCATTAAATCTGCCTTATCTGCTCACTTAATTCATAGCAGGTCACTCCCCTAATGTTTCAGTCTTTCTCTCAACTGCTGTAGGAGTACCTGGACACACAACACTGTCGGCATCTCCAAGCCCCTCTCACACTAGAGCAGATCTTACTCCCTACCATCATTGCTGCACAGTATGGCCTTTTACGCTCTCAGTAACATAATCACATTGTTTTTGACTGGTGTTTATTGTTTGAAGAAGAACACTGCTATTGGAATTATTTTGGGTTTTCTGTTTCTCTGCAGGCCTGATCAGGCTGTGTTTAATAGAGAAGAGGAAGATCGTCTCAATTCTAGAGACCTTTCAGATGAGCCCTGGAGGAGGCAGGTCATCTCTAACTTGGCCAAGCACATACTCTTCAGTAAGAGCCATGATACAGGCCATAATACATGACCAGTTTCTGAGGCAGTAGGCAATTTCAAGCACAAGGGATCGAGGGTGGCAAATTAAGCAAAAATCCTATGTGAATAGCACTGCACATCTACACTGCCTGGAAAACTTGTATATCATGACCTCACAGAATTACTGACACACAAAATTATAATACATTGGCTCATTTTTCAGACCAAAAGAACTTCAAGTCTATTGGAAAAAAAGGCCACCGACCATACCCCCTCACACCAAACAACATGCAAGTATGCCTAGTATCTACTATTTACAGTGGGATCCAAAAGTCTGAGACCACATTGAAAATCTGGGATTTTTATTTAAACCTGCAAATAAACCCTTTTAGGTTTTATTTAGACTTTGAAACACTAAAAACATTATGACATCATATGAAGAAATCATATTTAAGGTTATGCACTATTTCTAGGTCACAAATTTGCTTACATTTGAATCGTGACAATAATTATTTTGTACAAAATGTCAGTTTTCTTTTTGCTTCCGTTGAAACGCACAAGATTCTCTTTGAAACGTTCTCAAATCATGCTGGGATAACATGGATCATCAGGTGTTGCCTAAACTTGTGGTGTCCGTGCCAGCTCCAGTGCATGCTGTCATTAACTTACTCAAATTGTTATGCTGATAATGTAATTTGTAATGAAAAGCATTGTATTAATCTAGAACATGTTTAAGTTTTCAAACAATTTCACTAGTGGTTAAACTTCTGGACTCCTGTATCTTGTATGTAGTATAGTATGTCCTATGACTGACAGTTGTTGGAGGTTACTACCGGTCACATATGGTGAGGTGTTGTTCTTGGCCAATCACATTCAGATGTGTTTGAATGCCCTCTGGTGGTGCTGCTTTTATGAGGACAGAAGGTCAGAGGATCTGCTCTCTGAGGTGAAATTGCAGCTTGTTTGTGAATGTTTAACGTGTCATGAAACCGCCCCTAGTTCAGCACCAATCGTTTACACCTCAGGCTGAATAAAGGCTCATGAAATAGTTGGGGAAAGATTTAAAAAGCTGAGAGTGTAAATGGGTAGGAAGGGGATGGATGGGAGGGGGTCAAGAGCTACAAATCACTCACTTCCAGAACACACTCATAACAGAGATGGCAAAATATCATTATGAGTGGAGATGAAAACACAAGATTTTTGGGGCACTTTGCTCTATATCAATCATGGGACAGAAGTGTGAAGAGTGCAGATGATGGAACAGTTTGCAAATCTGCAAAAAGATTTGGATGTTTTGTTCAAGCTTTTGAGAATGAAGTGAGAACATGCTTAAAGGTGCTGTAAACGCTTATAGCCGTTCTATAATTTCCACAAGCTGAGCCATTGGATTAGCTGTGCCCCCTCTTTCCAAAACCCCACACTCCAGAGATACTAAATGAGCTTTATTGAGACCGGTACCAAGCAGAAGCGGTTGTCAAAAACAACAGCAGCAAAATAGCACCCTCAACTGACAAATGTTATGAGCAACATGGCATAAAAATAGCATTAAGCCTCAATAATTTGCAAGGCTACAATACTGCAACTACAATACTATGAGAATGCGCAAAAATGATTGACAGGCAGATAGCGCAAGAGACTGCGACCCCCGGACACATTTTTGTTTGCTGTTTACAGAGTCTAGTGCTGTCATGGAGTCCGGTGTAATATCTCAGGACACTAATGTTGTGTTATCCTGTCCATAGTAGGATGTTTACAAGAACTAAGACATTACAGACATTACAGCTTCATTTTCTGTTATAGCATAATTTTTCTGTAAAGCTGCTTTAAAACGATGCGTGTTGTGAAAAGCGCTATACAAATAAAAATGACTTGACTAGGGAGCCATTGGACCCTATCCCGAAAGGCCACCCCTACACCTACCCCTAAACATAACCATACTAGGCAGTCAAAAATCGGTACTACACCAGCCAAACATGCTCGCTTCGGTGCAAGTATTGACTGCAGTCCATTCTGACGAGTGATTGTCGATCTCTCTGGTGTTTTGTGTAAAAGCCTCTCTTGGGGGCCTGGGTAGGTCAGCGAGTATTGACGCTGACTACCACCCCTGGAGTTACGAGTTCGAATCCAGGGCGTGCTGAGTGACTCCAGTCAGGTCTCCTAAGCAACCAAATTGGCCCGCTTGCTAGGGAGGGTAGAGTCACATGGGGTAACCTCCTTGTGGTCACGATTAGTGGTTCTCGCTCTCAATGAGGCACGTGGTAAGATGTGCGTGGATCGCGGAGAGTAGCATGAGCCTCCACATGCTGGGAGTCTCCGTGGTGTCATGCACAACGAGCCACGTGATAAGATGCATGGATTGACTATCTCAGACGTGGAGGCTACTGAGATTCGTCCTCCACCACCCAGATTGAGGCGAGTCACTACGCCACCACGAGGACTTAGAGCGCATTGGGAATTGGGCATTCCAAATTGGGGAGAAAATGGGAGAAAAAATTATAATTAATAAATAAATAATAGCCCCTCTCATTTCTGTTCCGCGAGTGCTGTTGAAGTCTTTATCCTGCCCAGAACCACTGTAATGTCTGTGAATAAGTTTGAATTCTCCACTGTAATACCAGCTCATGCTTGAAGCAGCACTGTAATTGGGTGGAAGCGTTCCTTCTCATGAATAATTTGGAGAAACGCTCAGAATCGAATGATGTATTAGTGTATTCTACTACCAACCACAATTCAGAGTTTATGCATATACCTCATATTTTGTGACGTTGCTACAACTTTCGTTGGCTACAACGAAATGGTTTAGTAAAACTACAAAATAGAAGCAAATAGAAAGAAAATAGAGTGGGATAGAAAAAGAATTATGACTAAGCCATCTGTAGTTTGATTTGCCTGAAGGGTAAACTCTGTGGAGCAATCAAAACATTTCTCTGTTTATTTAAGCATCCCGACCAGCCTGACATGGCAACATTGGCTCAACCAATAACATGAGTTTGAGGGGAATATCTGTTTACAGACCAGTGGCAGATGTGGGAGTTAAACCTGTTTGAAAACAATCATTATTTGGTGGTGCAAGTGACTTAGAATTTACACACTCCAGCTTTAAAGGAATAGTTCACTCAAAATGATAATTCTCTCATCATGTACACACCCTTATGCCGTCTCAAATTTGTATGACTTCTGCGGCACACAATCGCATATTATTTTATGGATTTATGAGTTGTGTCCATACAGTGCGAGTCAATGAGGTTCAAAGCTTTCAAGCTCCAAAAAGGGCATAAAGGCAGCATAAAGGTGATCCATACGACTCAAGTGGTTTAATCCGTGTCTTTGAAGCAATTGAAGTGTAACTGATCTTGAAATTATGATTGTTAAAGGAGTTACATGAGTTTCATCATCATGAAAAGGAGTTACAGTTTGGTCTGTTTCTCACTCAAAACAGATCATATCACTTTAGAAGACATGGATTAAACCACTCAAATTGTATGGATTACCTTTATGCTGGCTTTATGTCCTTTTTGGAGCTTGAAAGTTTTGACCCCATTGACTTGCATTGTATGAACAATAACACTTAATATACACACATCCATCAAAAAAATCTTTGTTTGTGTTCCGCAGAAGAAAGAAAGTCTTACGAGTTTGAGACAACATAAGGGTGAGTAAATGATGAGAAAATTAGCTTTTTTGGGTGAATTATTTATTTAAGTGTTAGATAACTGGATGGTACATCTTTCAGTTTGGTTTAGTTAAACCACTTTGCTGCACCTCTCACGATCAGTCCATCTGATCACTGTGTTTTGTGTTTCCCACAGCTGCCAATAAGTCATCAGCAATCATGTCCACTCATATCGTGGCCTGTCTCCTCCTGTACCGACACAGAAAGGTAAGCACAGACCTCACCTCTACACATGTCCATAAATATTTCTCTTTAAAACAAATTATAAGTGTGACACCATAACTTCTGGTGCCAGTTCTTTTGGTGCTCTATTTACATCTGGAATTGAGATCCATCTCCGGTTATCTGATCGCAAGTGCTAAACGTTTTGTTATCAGTTCACTCAAACCACATTCAGAAACACATGTGACCACATCGCAATTGTAGTGTACATGCTAATCCATCCTAATGTGTCCCAGACATTGTAAAAAAACAGCCAGCTCACCTGTCAGTCAGATCACCCAAGACCGATATTACAATAATAATAGCAGGTGTAAAAAGGACCATTTTGACAAATGGTTGTGATCTTTACTGGACAGGGTGTGCTGCTGTCTAAATTGGTGGAGAATTTCTTCAATATGAAGGAAGAGATCTTATCACGGGACTTCGACCTGGGCTTCTCTGGGAACTCGGAGGATGTGGTCATGCATGCACTCAGCCTTCTGGGAAACTGTGTGAATGTCACCAGCACCAACAGAAACACAGAGTTCATCATTGCCCCCAGCAACACTGTGCCCGCACTCTTTGAGCTCAATTTCTACAGCAATGGCCTTTTCCACGTTTTCATTGCCGATTCCATTATAGGTAAATGCTCTTGAGACAGTAGGAGTCATAGTGCAGATCTAGGATTAGTTTTTTTAAATTGGAATGACAGTTGAAAAGAATGATTATTTATCATGATAAATACAGCATTCTGTTTGTTTGTGTATGTTTGAGTATTAAAGGATGATATTAGGTGTTTACGTATGTCTGATAGCTTGCAGCACACTGGCCCTGCTGAGAGAGCAAGCTGCAGTAACTTCAGAGAATGAGCAGAATTCTTTCTCTACCATGCTCAGTCAAGAGAGACTGATCCGAAGAGCTGCAGGCCTCTCCCACTTCCTGTCCAATGAGGTGGCAGTGGCACTGGTATGTCCTCCCGCCACTGTTATTTAAGCAGTAGCTCCATCAAGTGGTTAAATGTGGAAAATTCAAGTAATGTAAAAATATTTGCTTTGGACTTTTGAAACAAGGAAATTCACTTGTTGCTGCCTGGTATCGAAATAAAAATAAAAAATATATAATAATGAATATAATGACAAATGCATTGTACATAGAATAGAATAGCATCTAGAATTTAACACCACACACCAGGTGTTGCTGGAATTTATTTTGGTGTCTTTCAGACTATGTCACCATAGAGTGGTGTCATGTTAAGTTACAGGGACAGTCCCCTGGAGCAACAAGGAGTTAAACGTTTTGCTCAAGGTCTCGATATTGGTAGTTCAGAGATCAACCCTTGTGGGTTCACACAACTTATGACCACTAGACTACCAAACGGTATACAAACTGTTACAGTTTATCAGTTACAAACTGTTAAATCACTCAAAGTCATAATCCCTTTCATGTTTCATGTTTTCAAGTATAGTATTTGGTAGGGAGTCATCAATGTATTGGCCATTAAGTAGAGTCGTGTACTCGAGTTTGGACAATTTTAATTTATTGTTAAATCAGAGAGCAGCTCTAAACAGATAAACAGCGCCTATTTATTACTGATTGACTATTTTCAAAGCATTGATGAGCTGCTTAAAATACATTCTTTTACAGCATTTGTCCACCATTCACAACATTCAACCATGCACAATAAAATATTAGGATATTTTGGGCAGTGAAATGTTTTGTTTATAATTTAATTATAGATTATAAAAAAAAAATTATTATTCGATGACAGAGTTGATGTATGAACCTGAACTTCATGTTACGAGATGAATTTAGTTGGTTATGATGTTTTTATTTTATGTTTATTGTAAACCACCGGTTAACTTATGCACGTCTTTTTTTAGCTGAACCTCTGACATGTTTTTGCGGTTAAAGAAGAGCTCAGTGACATTTTCTTTGGTTGGTATTTAAAGATTTTAGACTGATTGCAGACCAACACGGCTGCCGCTCAAGAAAATATCAATATTTTTTTATTTTTTAACTTCTGCGGCTGCTAATGCGAGATGCACATGGACGCATCAGGGATTTAGGTTCACGAGCAGCACGCAGAACTGCCCTGCATTGTACGGTTTCCCACAAATTAATTAGAAAATTATGTCCGTGACGACATGGCCCTAATATTATCAGTGTGCTTTTCAAGTGGTTTTGGATGTAGCATTTGCAGTCAAATCGTGAGACGTAACTTCTCAGCGAATGCTAATTACTACTTTGTTGACTCATTTGTACAGTATGTATTTTCCCAAATCAGTCAGCAGATAGAAAAAAAGATTCAGAAAGAAATCTCAGTATAACCTATTATTTCTTTAGATAGGGATTGTTTTAATTAAAACTAAATTAAAAAATAACCTTGGTTGTAATGAATAATGCAGCTTTCACTTGGGGGAAAAAGCAGCAAATAATTGAAATGTCAACAGAACGCAATAAGAATTGTTTTGAAGGACAGTTTTGTCTTCATACACCTAAAGCATATGCTTTCATTCTGAAACCACTTTGAAGTCTGTTCAGCAGGATATTAATAAAATATATATATGAAATGCAACAGTGGTGTTTTTGTTACATTTTATTGATAAATCGTTTTTCTTAGTTGTGAAGTTTAAAATAAGCTTAAAATATTGATGTTGAGTTTACGGTTACAATTTTAATTCAAATTCATGAACGGATTCATTCGGACTCGACTGTTACAGACTCGGTCTTGAGTCCGACTTGGCCACTTTTGGACTCAGACTCAACTCGGACTCGATTGTTTAAAGACTCAGACTTGACTCGGACTCGGCTAAGGTGGACTCAAACCCAACACTACCATTAAGGCTGCACATTTGATTGAGTTAAGTTTGCGCAATTACAAAAGCTTGAAAGGCTGCATTTAAAAATAGACTGCAATCAGCTCTGTGGAAGCGAGCGGTGCCCTCTAGCTGTCTGGATGGCATTTTCCATTATCCATTACACCACTATAGAATTTAAAAAGGCTGTGGTTGACATTTCCGTGGAATTGCCCAACATAATATGTTTGCATAAAATGAATTTGTGATGTTATCGAATTTGTGAATTTGTATCGGTATCGGCCAATAGTTATTTGTTAAAATCAGTAGCGGTATCATATCGCTGCATCCCTAATATTTGGTTTAGTAGCAAGACCTAAACCACCACTAGAGACGGTCAAATGTTGTATCTGTTGGTGTAATATATCTGGATACTAGTACAAAATAACAAAGAAGAATTTTCAACAAAAATGTTTAAAAATAAATAAAATGTGATTCGAAAAATTCCACTTGTAAATGATTTATTAAAGTGCATTCTTTTGTCTTTACACTCTATAGCCGTGTCAGACTTTATATCAGGTCTTCCATGATGCTATCAGCAGGTTAATCGAGTATGGCATCCTGATTGTGGCTGAGGTGAGCTATCAACTGTTGTTTTAAATGGCTTATGGCATGTTTCTATGTTTAAAGCTGCAGTATTTAAGGACACTTGAGAAGTCTCATATGAATGAAGGTTCAGAATTTTTTTTGTTTTTTTGGCTGGGAATTTCCACTGCGTTGGCAGCCACTCAAGCTTATTTTGAACTAATTTTGCTTTAACCTTCAGGCTTTTTGTTGACTTTTTGAATTATTGAATTTTATAGGAGGACCAGGAGGAGTTAAGCCCATCTGAGGAGCCTTGGCCCAAGAAGTTTCCAGAGGCTCTTTCCTGGCGAAGCGATGAGGAGGATGAAGACAGTGATTTTGGAGATGAACAGAGAGACCGTTACCTAAAGGTCAACCATAAAATATATCAGAACTAATTATTGCAAATAATGGACTCGATTTATTTGAGGAAATGTATTTGTTTTACCAAGGAAAATTTGTTCTTCTCATTGAAGAAAAAGCATGTAAATTATGTAAATTGTCCATGTTAGAAGTCAATTTTTTAAAAACAATTCCCCTGTGGGATGACGCCCTTGTAGCACAATACATACACGAGTCAGAGTTCCCCCAATTTATCTTAACCACTGGTTGCAGTATTCCTCTACATTTCTACATTCCCATTCTCTAAACCCAAATATGCTCATTTTTTATTTTAGGTGAGCCTATCTGCTGAGCACCAGGAATTTTTCACTTTCCTGCAGAAGATTGTTACCCCTGTGCTGGAGGCCTATAGTGGTGCAGCTATCTTTATTCACAGCCTGAGTTCACCCATGTCAGAAAGAGAGTACACCCAGCAGCTTTTCAGATATCTGCTAACGAGAACAGAGAGAGGAGTGGCTGCATATGGTGAGTCACCTGCACTTTTCGGTTTGTGTAAGAGACCTTAATAACTTGTTCAGTTTGTGTATGTTTCCCCACTCCCACAATATGATGTGAAATCAAAACTGTACATTCCGTTTAAACCTTTAATGCATATCTCGGGTCTTTAGTGACACTAGACCTCATTCCACCTCATTCCAAAATCTTTAGTGTTCTTCAACCTTTCTCTTCTGATTAATGTAACAAAAAAAAAGGCAACATTGCAAAAAAAAATAAATAAAAAGAAATTATAACTGCTTAGTTACCAAGAGTGTTTAGGGTCATTCAAGACCCTAGATATGTAATAGTGGTTTGTTTTTTGTTTTATGTTTTTTGTTTTTTGCACTTACATAAATCATATTTTTATGATTATTTCATAGTTTACTATCACAGGATATGTATTTCTTTCTTTATTAAAAAACAAGTGAGTACTGTATTCATACAAATGACTACTATATCACATTGATTTTCTGTGAGACAATGGTGAATTATCAGTATTCCATATATTCAAGGTGGTGCTGATGTGTCAGTGATTGACTTGATTTTCATTTTACATTGCTGTTCGACCAAGAAACAACATGGAAGTAAACTATAGCAAGTTTAACACATGAACAGTATGATATGTCCGTTGTCATTTTGGTGTACTACTGAAATTATGTAAGTTGTACATCTATTTAGACTCAAAGTGCCTGAGACAATACAAATGTGTAGCTTTTGTGTAGTTTATGTGTTGCTTCTGTGTAGATTATGTGGTATGTGTTGCTAAATGTGTGTTTGACTGCCAGTTGCATCTAATGAAATTTCAGTGTGGAAGTAATGATTCCTGTTCTATTTGTTGCATTATCTATTTGATAGATACTGTGTGTGTGTGTGTGTATATATATATATATATATATATATATATATACACACACACTGAACAAAAATATAAACGCAGCATGTAAAGTGTTGGTCTCATCTGAAATAAAAGATCCCAGAAATTTATATATATAAAAATATGATTTATGTAAGTGCAAAAAAACAAAACACTATTACATATCTAGGGTCTTGAATGACCCTAAACACTTTTGGTAACTAAGCAGTTATAATTTTTTTTTTATTGTCTTGAAATTTTTTTGAAAATTTGACACTATCTGGGAATTTTGTAGATCCATTTGTGATAGATATACATGCCAGGTCTCTAGAGATTCGAGTATGAAATAATGTTTGGCGAAACACTCAAGGGTAAATCATTCTCTCTCTGCCCTGTGATCTTTATCATTTATCTAATGAAAGTTCTTTCTGTCTGAGTATCTGGTTGTAAAGCTCTTTGAGCTACAATCCTGTATGAATGGTACTCTTTAAATGAAGTTTTGTCTTTGTTGTTTTAGGAGAGAGTGCCACACACTACCTCGTAAAGAATACGGTGAAAACATTCAAAGAGCTTGGGGTAAGTGAGCTGTCTTTTGACATTTGCTGCTCATCATATGTAGGTCTAAACCAGTGGCTCTCGACTAGTGGGTGGCGGATTGTAGGAAAGAGCAAAAAAACAATGATAAATGTAAATAATAAAACCCAACTAACTATATAATTGTATATAAATAAACTATATCATTGTAAAATTATACAATGCAAAAATATATATAATACTGGTGTGTGTACACATATGATATACAGTTTATATAATTGTACATTTGAAATTTATGTTATTAAATGATATATTATATCTTTAGCCCATACATTACTTTTATTCCTTGTTTGTTCTTGTTTTCTACTATTATTTCTTGTTTTTTCTTGTTTTCTCAAACAAATAATCAAGTTACTGATCTTTTGTATATTGAGATCGCACAACAAAATGCATGGCTTCTGTTGGCTTCCATATGTGCCACTATGAATCTCTGGTTTTTATATTTTTGTATTTTTTTTTTATTTAATATGATCCTCTCTCAAATTAATCGTCATATCTCCACTAGATTTCTGACTGCTTCAGTTCCATGAGAAAGGACATTGCAGATGGTCTTCAGTTTAAACGTCCATTAATTTCGCCCTTATTCAAGAAATCTAGCTTTTTTCCATAATATTAGTTTGCTATCTGTGCTGAACTTTTTCTCATCTGCTTGGAAAAAGCAACATACGAAGCTTGCGGCCATGCTCATGTGCAGCTTAGAGGGAACATTAATGACCACTTGTTGTCCAATGTAAAATCTGGGTACTGCAGCAAAATCACTTGAGAACCACTGGTCTAAACCATTTCACACTGGAAGACCGTTCTGTATCTTATAACAGTAATTAGTGTTTTAGATGTAAACAGACGTATATGTGAAGTAATCATGCAATTTTTGATGGACAGGTGCTTAAAGAAAGACGAGAGGGTGCTGTGTGTCGTCTAGAGCTGAGCAGTGCTTTCTTACCTCAGGCCAACAGGAACAAACTCCTGCAGTACATTCTGGGTTTCAGCCTGCTGTGAGCAACATGCTAGGACCATCAACACAGCTGCCCAGATCATTTCCCCTTTGCCATCCCACTCAAGGGCTTTTTACTGGCTAGCCATGACTGTCAAAGGTGCTACTCTAAGGAAAGCTTTACCTGGAAGTGCCTTCACTGAACGCCTCATTAGACTTGATTTAGTCTTCCTTTCACTGAAAAACCTGCCACTTATGCACCACTGAAAACGCAACTAATTCAGTAGTTAGTTCATTCTACAGGAAGCTTCCACTCACACAGTGATTGTGGATTACAAAACTACTTTTGCTGGTGAAAGCCCTTGGTTTTAAGCTAAAAAAAAATTATTTTTTTTCTTGCTCTGGGCATTTATATGGTGTCAGTCTGTCTGGTTTTAGTTTTAACTCGGATCAGAACATGAATGTCACTCTTTATGAGAACAGGTTGCCTTCAGTTTTAACAAACATAATTCACCAAGGTAATAGCGAGTGTACAGAAATCTTTAAAAAGGGCATTTATGGTAATTTTTCTAAAATAAAATAACTAGTGCTGTTAGATAATTTAAAGACATTCTAGCATTCACTATAAATAAACTTGTCGCAGAGATTTGGAATAAAGAGTTGACTATGCAGACAATTGAGTGTCAACTGTTGATAATGGCTGGGTGGAAATAGTGACTCGTACTGAAAATTGCACAGTCACATGAAGACTTTGAAAGGGACAACATAGTTACTGAGACATTTGCTCCGTTAATGGGTCGTTGAAGGTCAGTTCTTTTTTTATCCGCATAGTCACTTCCCATGGGTGCGATTGGATTTTCATGAAGGATAGTTACAGTTAATGTCTATTGTGTAATATGCAAACAGTAGATACATGCAATGGTCTTAGCAGGCCATGAGTATTGTGTGCATCAACAGGGGAAACATTACTGGAAATTGAGCTTGAAACTTGGCTGACCATTGCAGGATTGTTCACAGATCTTATCTGTAATATTTTAAGAAGAGGTCCCCTTGCAGCCAAGCCCTTTTATTCCAGCCTCAGTTACTGTTAGTTATATTTTATATAAGTGTTAAGATGCTCTGCAATGAATTTTCTGTACATCAGTGAGTGTGTGCATGTGTGCAATATGTCTGTAGTATGTATATTAGACTATTAATGTCACAAGCCTGTCTCAAAGCACAAAGAACAAGAATGCTGAAAAGTCATTGTTGCCTTGATAACCACATACTCAAAAGTGCAATATTGTGTTTGTTAGAAAATGGATTTAGAGGTTATAGAAAGTCAAGAGAACCCTGTAATTGTACAGTGACATTTTAATTGTTATCAGGTGTGACAAAAGACTTGACCACTTAAGGTCCCAACAGTTTGTTACCTCCATCTTCATTCCATTTCCTAAGCCTTTTTCTGCTAATTCGTCATTATCATTTGTTGTGCAATCCAGACAGTGACTCGTGACTGTTTTGTTAAGTCATTTTAGTGAATGTGTAAAGCTATTCTAGGAAAAGGGAACTCCTTTGAGTCAGCCCATAAGCATGGCTATGGGAGAGATCTATTTTAAGTAGGGACTTTCCAGTGCTTCAGCTGAATTACACAGGATATAATATTGCGAGAATGTAGCTGGTAGGAGTGTACACCTAGGGTAGATTACTGGAAAACTTTGGAATATGATACAGGGTTCCCACGGTCATGGAAACCCTAAAGTTATCCAGACTGATCACGATGAATTCGGAAACAGTAAGTCGAAAGTTTTGTTGCTGAAATTGGTCTGTGCTTACTGAAATTTTAATTATTGCCCCAAGTGGCTAAAGCTGGAAGTGTTGTTAAATGTATGGACACGTGAGCTGCAGTGGCGCCAACAGCAAGTTCTATTTTTAGTTGTAAATTATGTAATACAGTTAACAAGAATGCATATTAACTACACCCCCTAACCTAAACCCGACTCTAACTGTCAGTGGAGTCAATTTTTTAATTTTGAGTGTAAATTTATGTGAACACGATTACTTCTTGGTTCCTACAGTTTCTCTGAGGTTCCTCATGCAACACTAGTGCAGTCAGTAGCGCTGATGTCTGATGATGGGAAATGCCACTTTTCAATAATTCAGCTCAGTGGGGTTGATTTCAGGGTGGATGAACTTTCGAAAGCAACATGTCGATTTCCTGTGTGATCATGTTTATTTCCAGGGCAGGAAAAGTCATGGAAATTTTGTGGATAGTGAATAGAAATGTTTCTGTTTAACTAGAAATAAGCTAGAAATTACTCTTTGTGGGTGCAATGTATAAAAATGATTTTTTTAAAATGCTTTTACAGTTATCAAGAACAATTGGAAAAGTAATTGAATGGAATTTCAATAGTCACAATGTGTGGGAACCCTAATTAAATATTATACTTGAAGCAATTTTGAAAATGTTTTTGAGCTATCTGAGCATGTAAAGGTTAGGTTAAATAACTTGTATTCCACTAATATTGTTAAAAAGGTCTTGAATTTATTACACACAAGTCATATTTTGGTGCAGTTACCTATGTTGTTCCATGCACAAAAATTGCTCTGTGTCAATATGGCAGCAGATATTAAGGTACAACAAGCAATACAATGATTTTAAATCAAAGGAGACAGAAAGTATGTAATTCCTAATAGTTGTTTTTACAATGTGTGAGTATGTTCAGTCACCAAGGACAATTATTCACTGTATATTTGAGAGTTACATGACTTAACAGCCACATTCATTTCTCTCCCAGCAGAGAGTAAAATGTCTATCATCATTTGTCCCATTTTTATTGACTTGGTTATGTACTCCTCTTAACCCAGGTCAAGTGTGGGTTCTTGCTCAGCTATAGATCCCAGTGACATTAAATGTGAACAATACATTTACATTTAGATTTAAAGGATTATTTTAAAAGATACCCAGAAAACAAATATTAAGGCAGTCAAATGTAATATTCCTCATATCGAATAATAATGTTGTTTTCCTTCACATTGGTTTCTTAGTGATAATATATAGGTAGCATTTTAAAATCTACTTTTCATAGAACGTAGAGATCCCACAATTGTCTTGTGGGATGGAGAAATGTACTAAAACAAATGCATACATTTATGTTCGCTCTGGCATAAAAGCTCTAAAATCCTGCTGACACAATGCCATTTAGTTTATGCTGTTTACATGTTTACTAGGCCTATATACTTTGGCATGTTTCCTGAGTGTAGTGTTGTGTAGTAAAAGAGGAAATGACCCTAGCACTGAAGTCAGACTAATGGGGCTTTTCCATTGCACGGTACAGCTCTACTCGAACTATTTTTTTAGTACTACCTCAGTCGAGGTTCCAAGCGAGCCGAGACTAAATATGACGTCAAAACCCTGCAGATCACTGATTGGTCAGAGAGAATCGTCACTACTAGCGTCACTGGATTTGCGACACAGGACATCAACCCGCTAGTTTTAAAGTTGGCAACAGCGACAGCAATATCATTTGTTCACGCGACTTTCGAATTGTAAAAAGAAATGGCTGTGCGCAAAACCACGCCATGGTCAATAAACGAGGTGCAGACGTTCCTCTCGTTTGCGGCGAAACGAAAAAGTCTTTCAGGAAGTGTCTCAGCTGTTGGCCGCACACGGCTACCAACAGTGTAGGGAAAATTAAAATAAATAAATAAATTATAAGTGACTACAAAACCATCAAGGACCACAACAGCCGGAGTGGTTCAAACAGAAGAAACTGGAAGTGGTTTGACCAAATGGACGCTATCTATGGCAATAGACCGGCGAGGAATGGGAGGGAGAGTGCCCTGGACTTGGCATTGTTGGAGTCCACAATGGAGGATGGTACGTTTTGTTAGGAACTATGGAAGAAAAAAAATAAAATAAATATATATATATATATATATATATATATATATATATATATATATATATATATATATATATATATGTGTGTGTGTGTGTGTGTGTGTGTGTGGCAACAGAGAAAGCGTTAAAAGCATAAGATTACATGTTTACTGATAGTGGCACCTGGTGGCCAAGGTTGGTACCGCATGCATATTTTTTTTTGAAGAGAGAAAAAAATTTTTGAAAAGAGAATTTTATTTTTTATTTTTTATTACTCATTGTTTTTCTGTCAAACGATGACAGTTTCATGCTCTGTAGCAGATTTTTTTAAAATAAATGAATATGTTACCAAATGGTTGGCATAGTTGTAAGTGTTGTTACTGTGGATGATTTACTACACTAAGATTTGGACTTTACCATAACTAAATAATATCACAATACTGTGCAGTGTGGATACACAGATTACAGCACAGCATAAAAAGCATTTCATAGAGGGGGTAAGAGATGTCCAATTGTTAAATGGAACAATTAAATGGAAATGGAGGAAAAGGGATATAAGGTGGAAAGAGGAAAGGGAGAGAGAGAAGCGCAGGTTATCTAAGAGTGGGACACGCGCTACCTGAATGCCGGATGCTGCGTTGGCTGGATTCACTGTGTACACTTTCAGCTGAAACGCGTTTCCAGTGGAAAAGCTGCGTGTATTCAGCATTCTCTTTTATTTGTTTTATTATGTTTTTTTTAGTTTGGATGTTTAAAAGACATTATACCACGGGTCTGTTGAATGCTTGATTCTGATTGGTTCACGGAGGTTCTAAGGTGTGCAATTATTTTTCAAGTAAACGCACGGCTATAAAGTAGTTCCAGGTCTTGACCGCATAACGGTTCCATATCACTTCACCAAATTATTTCAGTTATTTCAAAGAGCCCTACAGGCTACCACAACAAAATAACAAATTAAAACAAAGTCACTGGTTAAAGTACATCGGTTAAGAACGTCAAACAATGTCTAAAATATCCTACATTTATTTCAATTTTGGTTAAAAAGAGCCCTCGCGCTCCCTCGTCTCCCCGCAGTTACACACGCTCACATGCGCACGCACTGAGACTGGAGTCAAGACCGATAAATAGAGCCGCACCCCCGCGACTTGATCAAAACATTAATTTCTATTATCGGAAATAACTTTTGATGTTTCAATATATTTCACCCTAATCAGCGTCACATAGCTGTAGTGGAAAGCCCCCCCCCCCCCCATACACACACACAGAGAAAAGCAGCACATCCTCCGTTGCTAGTTCTAGCGTGACGTTTTCGAATTAGCAATGAAGGCTTGAGCTGTATTAAAGTAAGACGCTGAATCCGTGGTGGGAGAAAGTAGTTCCACTCACAAGATCGTTTTAGGGACAAAAACCAGAAAATGTCTTGAGATAAAACCCTGAAGATGTCTTAAGGTGTGGTAACCGTGGAATAATTGACTCCAGCCACCTCGGGTGTGCATTATTTTTCAACAATTCAACGGTCCGTCATCAAAGAACAAAGAACAGCATTCTTTATTTTGTACCGGTAGCTTTGAGCTATTTGGGGCAAAAAAATATATATTTTTTTCAACAGGACTAGTCCTGCCTGGCACCCAATTATTATCATTCCGTTATTATTTAATTGAATTAAATTATGTATCATTTATTTTATTTAAATTTATTCTGGGGGCCGCCACCATTACACCATGTAGGTCTTACCCAAAATGGCAGGGGTAGTTGCAGCTGCAAAGTCTTAGAAACAGAGTGACTATGGGGTGTTGGGTGATGAACCATACACCATAAAGCAGGGGTTGTATAGACTACACTTATGCATGAAAGAGTGAAGTGGCTCAAATGTACTGTACCTGATAAAGATGACAGCTGCTACAGTAACCTCCAATATATGCAAAGTGGCCTTCAAATATAATAAAAATACTAGTGCTATGCAAATCTTTTAAAAAGGCACCCGCTGGTGCTAGTTATTTTCAACATGATTAGCACAACTTTGTGTGTTTAGACATCTGACCTGGTTGCTGTTTTTTCCTTAAAGCACACGATTCAGCAATGGTTACATAAGCGATTCAAGTTGAAGTACGATGACATCACGGAATGCATCCCCATCTTGCACGCTAGATTCCATGACCGCCATAGCCTAATCATCAGAACAAGTGGCTGCAAGAGGAGGAGGAACCTCCTGCAGATACAGGTAGTCCAGTTTACTGACGTGCACAGAACCGGGGCTGTGAGCGGAAGTTCTGCAGACGGAAATGCCTTATTGATGAGAGAGGTCAACGGAGAATGGTGAGGCTGGTTCGAGCTGATATAAAAGGCTATGGTAACTCGGATAACCACTCTTTACAATTGTAGTGAGCAGAATAGCATCTCGGAATGCACAACACGTCCAACCTTGAGACGGATGGGCTACAACAGCGGAAGATCACGTTGGGCCCTCATGAGGACCATATACTGTAAACCCTTGGCATATTGACAAATATTTTGAGCCAAGTGAATTTAAAATTTCTCTAAATTTTTATCTGTCTAAAAAAAACTTGTGGCACAGACTTAAAACTTGGTAACAAGTCAAATCAACTTAGGAAATTAAGTTTTTATTAAGTGAACATGACTATTGGTAAACTTTTAATTATTGCGTCTGTTTTTAAGTAGCAATAATTTTTTTTCTTTCTTTTTTTTGTCAGTGTATTATACAAAAAAGTTTGAAATTTGAATTTTTCTTTTAGACAACTTCAGCCATTAAAAAAAAAAAACTTTTGCACGTTTGTGAATCAACTTTTGCTTCTGTTTGAGTAGTTTTAAACTTAAATTAGTTTAAATTATTACATTAGCCCAATGTACAAAAAATGTTACCTTTTGAAACGAAAATTATTTAGTCATCATGCACACAAAGTTATTTTGTTCTCCTTTTAAAAGCTTTTTAATTTTGAAGTACTGTTGTCTGTAGCCATCTTTATACCAAAGCAGGCTGCATCTGAAGTGGCATTTAGTTGTATTTACATTTAAAACAAATGTATTTACATTACAGTAGATTTCTGACTGTTTTGGAAGGCGTTACTATAGTTGCACCCAGCTGCATGGTGATGTTGTGTTCAACAGCAGGGTTGGCTGGAAATACAAGGAGTTCAGTCTTGGCTGGGTTGAGTTGCAGGTGGTGCTCTTTCATCCAGGCCGAGATATCTGCCAGGCAGGCAGAGATTCGAGCAGTCACTGTGGTGTCGCTGGGCTGGAAAGACAAGTAGAGCTGTGTGTCATCAGCGTAGCAGTGGTAAGAGAAACCCTGTGCCTGAATGATGGGTCCCAGTGATGTTGTGTATATAGAGAAGAGAAGTGGCCCAAGCACTGATCCCTGAGGTACCCCAGTAAGTAGCTGATGTGGCTTGGATACCTCAGCTCTCCAGGCTACCTTGAAGACCTACCTGAGAGAGAGGAGTTAAACCAGTCAAGCACAGTTCCTGTGATGCCCAGCGAAGACAGGGTGGAGAGTAAGATCTGATGGTTGACTGTGTCAAAGGCTGCAGAAAGGTCCAGCAGAATCAGGACGGATCAGCGACTCAGTGACAGACAGCAGGGCAGTCTCGGTGGAGTGTCCACTTTTGAAGCCTGACTGATTGTCGTCCAGCAGCTTGTTCTGTGAGAGATAGGCAGAGATATGATTGAAAACTGCCCTTTCAAGTGTTTTTGCCATTATAAAAACATGCCGCCCAATTCCAGGGGTAAAAATAATTTCAGACACTACAATGCACTTCTGAATGGGTAGAAATGTAACCTTTGTTTATCTGTCTTGCAGAGATATTGCACAGAATGAACCCTTCAGACTTCATTCTAGATGGTACAACTGCCTTGCCGTCCAGATTCAGTTCCCCAGCTGACTGCTGTACTGCATGAATAAACAGTATGGTTATTATTTAAGATTGTGGAGTTGTGTATTGAATTTGTATTAAAGGGATAGATCAACCAAAAATGATAAATCTCTCATCATTTACTCACCCTTATGTCGTCTCAAACTCGTATGACTTTCTTCTGTGGAACACAAAGATTTTTTGATGGAGATGTGAATATATCCATACATTACAAGTCAAGAGAGCTGTTCAGTTTGTAGTCCAAAATCCCAGAAGAGATTTCACCATGGGTTCCCTCAGGATTTTCCAATGGGGTTTTATAATGGGGTTTTTGAGCTTATGAGAAAAATAAGGTTTAAAATTCACGTTTAAGGTATGACTGTATGTAATTTATGTTGTAGAACAAAACGTCCACAAATCGTCAAGTAATGTTTACCACAGACCTTATTTTACACAAAAGTTCAAAAGCCTCATTATAAAAACCCATAGAAAATCCAGAGGGAACCCATGGCGAATTAGACTTCCGATTTCATCTACAAATTTACGTCATGGCTAAACAGCTCCATATGGACCAACACTTCCAAGCTCCTAAAAGGATATAAATTCATCATAATGGTAATCCATATGACTCGAGGGATTTAATCCATGTCTTCTGAATCGATAAAATCGGTTTTGAAATGAACCAAAATGTGGCATAATGAATGAGAATAAATGAGTGAATTATCATTTTAGATAACCTATTCTTTCAAATATGAAAATCTTATCTGAATTCTCATTGTACATGTCTGTCTGTAATGTGTCCCTATAGCAAACATGTGATCTAAACATTGATGGAACAGCAGTCAAGAATCTAACAAAACTTCACAGTGATGATTACTTGGAAACATGCATGGCACGTATTGTGCCTATGTTATGAGGAGGAGTGAACTTCGAAATATCCAGTGACCTAATATAAAGGAAAATAATAAACTTTCTTCCAGGCGAGAATGTTCCAACATCCTTCGATATTGAAGACTCCAAGATCAACTCAGTCACGATGATGGAGATGTTACAACATACCACTCAGGAAGAGTCTGCAAAGTCCCCGAGTTGAAGATTGTGATGAAGAATTTCCATTGCTGCCCAATAAATTCTGTGATTTTATTTGGATTTATCACACATTGGCGTTTATACAGTCCTGATGAACTTGGATGGAGACTGAACGAACCATGATGTTCTTGCACTGAAAAATGAACTACAGTATAAAAGACCATGCACTGAATTAAGGACTGAAAAAGGAGTTCAGTGAGGACAAGCTGTTTTGACAATACAGTTAAGTGAAAAATTAAGTGTTAAATGTTTAAGTCTAACTTTAGCAGTTATGATTTTAAGTGGGGAAATCTGATCAACTTTTTCTGTTTTCTACGGGTTTATTGCATAACGGTACAGTTAGCGGGTTTTTTCCCTATATTTATGTATTATTTCAACTTGAATAAACTTCAACAAAATGTTTAATAGTTCATTATTTGTTTATACTGTACATTTTGATTATACACGTGTTGGATAAATTGAGTAAAGGTAGCTCAGTGGTAAAAGACACTGGATACCACCCCTAGAGCTCGCTAGTTCGAATCCCAGGGTGTGCTGAGTGACTCCAGCCAAGTCCCCAAATTGGCTCGGTTGCTAGGGAGGGTAGAGTCACATGGGGTAACCTTCTCGTGGTCGCCATAATATGGTTCGTTCTCGGTGGGGCGCATGGTGAGTTGTGCGTAGTTGTGCGCGGTGGATGGTGTGAAGCCTGTATCTGTGGCAACGCGCTCAACAAGTCACGTGTTAAAATGTGCGGGTTGACGGTCTCAGACTGGGCATCTGGGATTCATTCTCCGCCACCCGGACTGAGATGAATCACTACACAACCACGAGGACTTAAAAAGCACATTGGGAATTGGGCATTCCAAATTGAGAGAAACAACAATTCAGTCAGCCCAACTGTAAGAAGTTAGTAGCTTTATCTGCTATTATTAAATACATAACTCTAATGTAGGGATCTGTAAACATTAATCTTTGAGTTATTAAAGCAAAATTTAAAAAGTGCAATGTACTTAAATAAAAAAACCTCTACTTAACATAGTTAAATAGTCTAGTTAAATCATCTTAAACTTTGATTTATTTGGGTTCAAATGACCCAAATAAATAAATATTTATATAAAGTTTGAGTAAGAAACTGTCATGTTTTTTTAGTAACTTAAAACTTAAAATATTTGAGTAATGACTACTCGGTAGGGTTTACAGTGAGTGTTCCTAATAAAGTGTTCAGGTAGTGTATATTTCAAGTAGGGATGCACCAATATTATATTTTTTTGGCCAATTATTGACCAAACTAAAACCATCGGCATATCCGCCATAAGTGTGAAAATGGCAAGATGAAAAACTGATGGTTTATTTATAATTAATTACATACACGTAAATGTATTGTGTTGAATAAAGTTTATAATCATTTTTTCTGTTTGTAATATAAATAAATACCTAACAAAATAAATGAAATCCAAAAAAGCAAAACATGTCAGATGCATTATGTGAATTTGTAATGTTCTATCATACTATGTAATGTGTGTTCTATTGTTTGGAACTGCAAAAATGTTTTAGAAGTGTAAAATAATCTTTTTTTTTCTTTTCTTTTTTTTTATCAATCATCATGTTTTTTTTTAATCAATCGTCTTTTTTTTTTTTTTTTTTTTTTTTTTTACCAAATTGTTTATTCTTAGAACAATAAAATTGCTTTTGACCACTTTGTACATTTTTAAAGCACAATTCCTAAGCAAAATAATGATCTGATGACAAAATAAGGTAAGTGGCAAAAAAAAAAAAAAAACTGTATTGGTCTATATTGTTTTATTAAAAACGGTATAGGCCAAAAGTTTTCATATCAGTGCATCCCTAATTTCAAGTACCTCAAAGCCTTTCCTTTAGATTGTGGATACTGAAGGAATTTTGTGAGTTCCTTAGAAAACTGTCCTTTTTAAAAGGGTGCCAATTAGGAAGTTCTCCAAAAGTTTCTGCCAGGGTGGCAGTCAAATGATGACTAATGTATCTTTACATACTGTACAGTCAATAGAAGGTCTATAAAAAAGATAATGTGAACAGGAAGTTGTGTTGCGTGTGTCCAAACTCTCCTTATAATCCTCAAATTTTCTTCAGTTACTGCCCTGGTAGCCTCCCCACAGTGTGTTAAAAAGTTAGAAAAAAAAATATGCTATAATATCCATCTCACAGCTTTTCCTCAATGGTAAAATAGACGTGCAGTTTCAAAGGGAGGACATTAAGGAGGAGATCAGCAGTAGGAGAGAGACAAATGTGACAACAAGGATTCAAGGAGACCACTAATGAAGAAGACCTCACAGAGAGCATGTCCACAATGGAGAACCAGAGCAGACATCTGACTGTTATTTTGCCCAATAACTACGAAGTGAACTTGACTGTGGGGGTAAGTGTCTGGGGATGTTTTTACACATTACAGTAAATGTCTCTATATCGGCCTGAATTTTAAACCAGTATTGCTTTAAGATGCCATCAATTTTTGTTGTTGTATGGTTATATTTGTTAATTGATGTACTGTAATGTTAACTTTCATTTCAAAGTTGTCTTTAACTGTCACCTTAACATAATTTATCTGGTTTGTTTCATTGTTTGGCTTGTATGTATTGCAGCTGAAAGACAGAGGACAAGATGTCTTGAACCAGCTGTCTGATCTACTTGGCATCAAAGAGCTTGAATTCTTTGGTCTGAGTGTGGTAAAGGGTCTGTGTGTGTTTTATTTTATTTATTTTTTTTGTTGTTGTTGTTTTTTTTTTTTTTTTTGTTCATGGATATGAAACTGCTGAGTATGCCCTTTAAAGTAAATTGATTTGAAGGCCATGTAAAACAGCGTACATTAAACACTGAGGTTGGCAAGTTTAAGAATGAAGGGAGTGATATTTTTGTTTGTCAGACCATGGCAGGCTGTTAATTTGTGGTGCTAATACCAATTTTTTTTTTTTTTTTTTTTTTTCAGACAATCAACCACTGTTTTTGGATCTGGAACAAAAACTGTACATGTACCTTCCTAAGTGCTGGAGAAAGAATACATTAAATGTAAAGTCAACAAGAAATAAAGGTTGTGCCAAAATCTCTACTGACAAGGTACAGCAATTATACTGTGAAATTATGATCACCAGGAAACATGCCTAAAGGAATATTCACTAATTGATCTAATAAATGTATTCAAATAAAATTTGCACTAAATGCACTAAATCATGGTTTTGTGGTTAATGTTAAGTGCCAAGCTAAAAGCATTGTGATAGAGGATAACTGTAATCTCAAGTCATTAGTAAGAGATCACCAGCAATCAAAATTAACATATTAGGTGAATTGTGAACACTGGCTTCTGTGGTGGGGATTCCTGGTTACCAAAAATACATGCTCCGTTTGCAACCACTACACTGGTTATGGTGTGTTGTGCAACTCCAAAGTCATTTCTGTGATAAACAAATGTTTTGGAGTTTTATGGGGGGTTTTTCCAGTGGTGACTTGACTTCCCCATTTAGGGTGGAATGGCAAAGCTTTTCTTAGTGTGTTTTTCATATATAAAAGAAGACCTAAATCAGTCTTTGGAAAATGATGTAGTCAGGTCCATGATGTCTTTCATTGATATTAGTGGGAAGTTTGGAAAATTACAGTCTGGTCTGCTGCTATAACCCTGAATATCTGACTTAACAGTAGACTCTGTTGAATCAAAAACATTATGTTCTTCAAGTAGTACACTTTCTTCTAATTCTGCATTCATTTACTTGCAGGAAATAGTGGTTCTCTATTTGAAAGTGCAGTACTTCGTAGAAAATGCCCAACTAATTTTGTAAGTACATGTTTTTTATTGTATTGTACAAATTTAATTTGTCTTTCTTTAGATTTTTTTTAATTTGGGAACTTTTTGTTTTCCTTTCCAAGCATTATGCTCTGTTAGCCTTTCTTGTTTTTGTCTAGAGTCTGAAGTTATGTCTAACCTCTTTTGTATGTCACTTTATTAAAGAAATATCCAAAACCTTAAAAAGAGTGAATGTACTATATTGTGATAATGTTGTATTGATGATTATGTAATATCACTTTGTCTTGTTCTCATAGAAATTACAAAACCCAAGAGCTGTACTATGCTGAGGTGAAAGGAAGAGTTTTGATTTCTAGATGCTATGAGCAGGAAGGATTATATTTCCAGCTGGCTGCATACGCCCTGCAGGCAGATCTAGGGGACTGTGTAGAAGGACAGAGTGCATACTTCAAACCACAGGACTTTTTCCCTTTTTGGGTGGGGCTTTGTTTTTATACAGTAGATATAAAAAGTCTACACGCCCCTGTTAAAAAAGCAGGTTTTTGTGATGTAAAACAAAGATCAATCATATCAGACTTTTTGCTCCTTTAATATAAAAATTACAACCTATGCAATGCCACTGAAAACCAGTGAAAAATAAATAAAAATAAAAAACTTGGAATAACTTAACTGCATAAGTGTGCACACCCTTTTATAATTGGGTATGTGGCTGTGTTCAGAATCAACCAATCATCAAGCTCATGTGAAATAGTACACACCTGTCTTCACCTGAAGTGACTCTGATTAACTCCAAATAAATCTCAGCTGTTCTTGTAGGATTTTTCTGACATCTTGTTTCCATACTACTACAAGAGCCATGGGCCACAAAGAGCTTACAAAGCATCAATGGGCTCTCATTGTTGAAAGGTATCACTCAGGTGAGGGCTACACATTTTTTTCCAAGGCATTAGATATACCATGGACACAGTGAAGACAAGTGGAGAAAGTATGGCACAACAGTGACATTATCAAGAACAGGACATCACTCCAAAATTGGTGAGAAGACGAAGAGAAAACTGGTCAGGGAGGCTGTTAAGAGGCCTACAGCAACATTAAAGGAGCTGCAGCTCTTTCTGGCAAGTACTGGTTGCTCCCTACATGTGACAACTATCTCCTGTATTCTTCATCTGTCTGGGCTATGGGGCAGGGTGGCAAGACACAAGCCTTTTCTGATGAAAAAAACATCCAAGCCTGCAAAAACCTATATCCAGTCTCCCAAAACCATGTGGAAAAATGTGTTATGGTCTGATAAGACCAAGATTGAACTTTTTGCCCAAAATTGTAAAAGGTATGTTTGGCCATGCATGGTGGTGGCAGCATCATGCTTTGGGGCTGATTACTTCAACTGGAACTGGGGCTTTAGTGAAAGTGGAGGGAATCATGAATAGCTCCAAGTATCAGTCAATTTTGGCACAGAACCTTGTGGCGTCTGCTAGAAAGCTGAAAAGGAAGAGATCTTTCAGCATGACAATGATCCAAAGCACACATCCAACAAAAGAATGGCTTCAGCAAAAAAAGATGAATGTTTTGGAATGGCCCAGCCAGAGCCCAGACATGAATTTTATAGAAAATCTGTGGGGGGACCTGAAGAGGGCCGTACACAGGAGATGCAAAGAAGAGTGGGAAAATATTCCGAAGTCAAGATGTGCCAAGCTAATAGACTCCTATCCAAGAAAACTGAGTGCTGTAAAAAAAATCAAAGGGTGCTTCAACTAAGTATTAGTTCAGGGATGTGCAGACTTATGCAGTTAGGTTATTCTAAGTTTTTTTATAATTATTTTTTCTCTGAAATGTGTCACTTTGGTTTTCAGTGGCATTGCATAGGTTGTAATTTTTACATTAAAGGTGCAAACATTCTGATATTATTTGTTAACTTTTTTACATCACAAAAACCTGCTGTTTTAACAGGGGTGTGTAGACTTTTTTTTTTTTTTTTTTTTTTTTTTTTTTTATATCCACAGTATTTTTTTTCCTTAAAATATTTATCTCTCTTAGTTGGGGCTGGAAAAACCTGTATGTGCTGTTATTTAACACAAGAGGCAGTGACCCACTGCTGTATGTTTTCAATGTGACAACCCCTCAGATTATACAAAAACATGGGAATGATTACATTCTGGAGCACAGCCCAGCCCTTCACCGTGAGATTACAGGAATGACCTCCAGCGAGGCTGCCCTGCTTTTCATACAGGAAGCCTTTACCCTGAGCGACGTGCCCATCACCAGCTACAGAATGCTCAAAGTAAGGGAATATTTGAACTAGAGCACAGAAGCCTTGTTACACACTCCATAGTATTCAAACGGCCATTTTACCAATGGATTCTTGAAGTAAATATCCAATTTTTGTTTCATAGGGGAATAGGTTTTTGACGATAAATTGGAAACCTTTAAAAGCAGACCATCTGTTACCTCTGAGGTCGTTTAAGGGATAGTTCACCCAAGAATGAAAATTCTCTCATTTATTCACCCTCATGCCATCCCAGATGTGTATGACTTTCTTCTGCTGAACAAAAACAAAGATTTTTAGAAGAATATCTCAGCTCTGTAGGTGAATGCAAGTGAATGGTGGCCAGAAATTTGAAGGTCCAATAAACATATAAAGGCAGCATAAAAGTAATCTATACAACTCCAGTGGTTAAATTCATATATTCAGAAGCGATTATGATAGGTGTGAGTGAGAAACAGATCAATATTTAAGTTGTTTTTTTTTTTTTTACTATCAATCTCCACTTTCACTTCCACATCCTCCTCCTCTTGTTTTTGGCGATTCACATTCTTTGTGCATATCACCATCTACTGGGCAGGGAGGAGAATTTATTGTAAAAAAATGACTTCAATATTGCTCTTTCTCACCCACACCTATCATACCGCTTCTGAAGATATGAATTTAACCACTGGAGTCATATGGAGTATTTTATGCTGCCTTTATATGCTTTTGTTCAGGCCATCATTCACTTGCATTGTATGGACCTACAGAGATGAGATTCTTCTAAAAACCTTTGTGTTCAGTAGAAGAAAGTTATCCACATCTGGGATGGCATGAGGGTGAGTAAATGAGAGAATTTTCATTTTTTTTGGTGGACTATCCCACTAAGTACACCATTGGTTGAGACAAGAAAAGGAATGATTTGATAGTGCCACAGTGTTTACACTTCATAGGGATAGACCTATGAATGGTTTACTTATAGTTGTCTCTGAAGGCTGGAATGTATAATGACACTTCACCTTTAAACTTCTCTCTGTGTGCTTGTCTGTGTCTTTCACACACACTCCTTCACACTGATGGTTTCTCTCTCGTTTTTCAATGGTCCTGCTGTCACAGGCAAAAAGGGAACAAGGAGGTGGTGTCCTCCTGGGTCTGGCTTCAACAGGACTGCAGGTCTTTGAGGTAGGCTACTCTGACTTTCAAAGTCATGACATATTGTAATGCATGCCACACACATACTGGCCAAACAAATCATATCTTATGCATAAACTTCACATTTCACATTTTTTGTCTCTCTTTTGACCCTGCTTTATCTTATTGCATGTCTCACACTGTTCATACTTTTACGCTGAGTTAATGTTCTTTTTTGCGTGTGTGCGTGCGTGCGTGCGTGCGCGTGTGTGTTTATAATCTCCAGATGCTGAATGGAGAACAACAGTTTCTATATGATTTGGCATGGTCGAACATTCATTCCATCACCTTCCAGGTTTTGCTATTTTACTTTATGCTAAAATGTTCCATTACATTGTTGTTGTTATTGCTTACAAATGCATTACAACCAGTTAAAATCACTTTTAACATGAGAACATTAAAAAAAAAAAAAAAAAAAAAATTACAAAGTGTTTTTTTTTTTTTTTAAGGGAGTCAATGAATATTCTATTCAGAATATAATTCTATGGTTCTACTCACTGAATACTGTGTATTATACACTGTATACTGCCTACTAATTTTAAACGAATAGTAAGTGTAGCAGAATGCATAGACCGCTATAAATGTTTCAAACAGTGGTGTGTTATGTTTTAACATAACTCTGTCACATTGCATAGTTAATTCCATGAGTGGTGTCAAGCTGTCATCTTGGAAATATATGGTTATTTTGCACATTTAATCCAATTTTCTGTATAAATGTCTTCTAGCAGTTCTATCAAATAATGAGTTAGGAAGAGGTTAATTTATCGTACTTAAAATGTTAAAGGGATAGTTCACCCAAAAATGAAAATTATCATAATTTACTCACCCTCATGCCATCCAAGATGTGCATGACTATTTCTTCTGTTGAACACAAAGACATTTAAAAAAAAAAAAAATATTTTAGCTCTGTAGGTCCTCATAATGCATGTGAATTGATACCAAAATTTTGAAGCTCCAAAATGCACATAAAGGCAGCATAAAAGTAATTCATATGAATCAACTGATTTAATCAATTTCTTCAGAAGCTATATGATGGGTGTGGGTGAGAAACAGATCAATATTTAAGTCCTTTTTTTTTTTTTTTTTTTTTTTTTAAACCATAAATTCTCCTGCCCAGTAGGTGGCGCTATGCACGAAGAATGTGAATCGCCAAAAACAAAAGAAGAATGCGAAAGTGGAGATTGATAGTAAAAAAATGACTTGAATATTTATCTGTTTCTCACCCACACTGGAGTCGCATAGATTACTTTCATGCTCCTTTTGTGTCCTGTTGGAGCTTCAAAATTTTGGTACCCATTCACTTGCATTGTATGGTTATACAGAGCTGAAATATTCTTTTGTGTTCTGCAGAATAAAAAGTCATACACATCTGGAATTGCATGAGGGTAATTGATGAGTGAATTTTCATTTTGGGTGAACTATCTCCTTTAGTGCTTTTCATTTGTAGAATTTTGAATTGTTGTATACTGCACATTTTGGCAAATGAAGTAGGTAATTCGGCATTCTGTATACGTAATAAATACTGCAGGAATAGTATGAGCAGTATGTAAGAGTGCTGTTCTGAACATAGCCATAGCCAATTTATACTTGCTGTCTTCAGTATTTTACACCATCTTATGCTTAAGAATTTCAACTTATGGTCATGTTTGCACTACAGGGTAGGAACTTTGAGATACGGGCAGATGGCTTGCATGGGAAGAAGCTGGTGCTTTATACTTACTCGGTCATGCATGCTAAACACCTGCTCCAGCACATAAGCAACAGTCACCGACTCCATCTCACCATGCGGAACAAGGAAAAAATCGGTCAGTGTCCTAAAAAAGTTGTGGAGGAGGAGTTTGAGTAGTGCAAATATTTGTTACGGAATACCCTCTTTAAAGGTGAAGTGTGTACATTTTCAACACTAAATTATCTTCAATCCCAGCTTAATATGCAAAGACAACTGTGAGTATGCCATTTGTAGATTGATTTCCCTCAAAAGTGTTAATACTGTAGCGCTGTGTCTATCAAAACATTGCTCTATCTACCACCCCTGGAGTCGCAAGTTCGAATCCAGGGTGTGCTGAGTGACTCCAGCCAGGTCTCCTAAGCAACCAAATTGGCCTGGTTGTTAGGGAGGGTAGAGTCACATGGGGTAACCTCCTCGTGGTCGCTATAATGTGGTTATCGGTGGGGCACGTGGCGAGTTGTGCGTGGATGCCACAGAGAATGGCGTGGGCCTCCACACGCGCTATGTCTCCGCGGTAACGCTCAACAAGCCACGTGATAAGATGCGGGGATTAACGGTCTCAGACGTGGAGGCAACTGAGATTTTGTCCTCCGCCACCCGGATTGAGGTGAGTCACTACACCACCGTGAGGACTTGGAGTGCATTGGGAATTGGGTATTCCAAATTGGAGAGAAAAGGGAAGAAAAAACAACAAAACATTGCTCTATTATTTTAAGCATCCCAACCAGCCTTACACAGCAACACTGGCTCAGAAATTACACACTTCTGCTTTAATGAAATTATTATTTGTCTTTCCTATTTTTTTCCACCATCCCTTTGTTCTAGAATAAATATTAAATTTATTCTTCCTCTTTCCTTTTATTTAGATTCTGTAAAGCCTTCATTTCTATATTTTAAAGCTCTTGAAATTTGCTTTACACACACACACACACAAACTATGATTTTTAATGTGAATCCACACTCTGTTTAGAGAGAAGGCCACATAGAGAGGTGTACATCACAGACGGTTCTGATACGGTCATAGAAGAGAGTGATGATGAACTTCCACTAATGAAATTCCACTTAGCCAATGCACGAAAGCAAACCATTGGTGCTTTCTCATTTCAAAACTTTGAGGAACAAGAATGTAGACATGTTTTAAAAGGTATGATTTGAGTAATTGATCACTTTTATATGACACACAGATATAAGTTTGCATTTATAGACTTATTTTTATCCTTATTTGAATATGTGCAGGTACTGATGTCGCAAATACAACTTACGATTTAGAAATGAGTGTTGATGAGTCAGATGAAATGTTTGTGGATGATCCTGAGGTCGTCCTGCATGTACTTGAGCTGCTGGAGGGTGTGTCCGTGGATGGCCCTTTATTTACACAAATGTCTCACTGGAAAGGTAGGAACTGGATTTGGTATACTTCTGAGCAAAGGCAAAATGCAGTAACTACTGTACACATTTTGTCAAAATTGTATTATGACATAAGTCATGTGACAGACAGATTTTGCACCACATGCTTGGAATCAGAGAAAACATATCTTTCACGGGAAACTTTCAGTGAAAATAGCAGTAATTACAAAATCGATATTGTTGGCAGTATAGTGAGACTCACATTCTTAACTTTGATATGTAAATTTGCATATGCCCTGCTTTTGAAGATTTTACCCTGGAGATACCAGTATCTGGTAACACCTGTACTGGAGCTGTTAAAGCATGCATAAAATGCTGTTGTTCCTTGCTGTCTGTGAGGTCTTATGGAAAACCATACCTATGGCAAAACCTTATCTTGTGAAGGATAAAAGGTTTATTAACAATTCATTCATGAGTTTCCTTGTTGTTTAACTGTTTTACAGCTCTGTGAAATGTCATTTGAGTAGAAATGTATTTCCTCTCAATCTGTCCCTCTGCAGATGTTATTGAGAAGCATCAGCATTTTTTGTAGACCCCAACATGAAAGTGTGGAGAGACATGATGGATTGCGAATCTGAGATCTTATCTCAGGTCTTACAACGTACAATAACCACAGGATGTGGGGAAGTAACAAACATTAGCTTTAGAAGAAACCTCCACTTTTAAAATAAATGTTAACTCATTCTGTCTGCTATCAATGAGTTACCACAACAGTGCTTCTTTTCTAATCTTTTTATTTACTTACACATTAGGTTTCAAATCATGTCCAAAAATATGTAAAATACAAGCAAATAATTTGTAATGCATGCTGTTATTAACACAGACTCAAGTACAAGACTGCTAAACTGTTATTTAAACACACGTGTAAATGGAGGAATTGTGACCTTTTCCTAGGTTGAGCAAATATTGTGTTCTACAGACAGGCTGTGAATCACCACTTATTTGCACTGTGCAAGAAAGTATGAATATTGTTGTCTGTTAGAATTTCCTGTAGTTTGTAGTGTCTTTGAAGTGTACTAAAGTTTTCTGCTTAAGTCAAAGACTTATATCTGTGTCTGCATTAGGAAAAGGTTTATTCAAAAGTATTCATTATTTTCTCTATTGTTTGTAATATGCATTCACAACCTACATCATCTTGGGTGTGTTTGTGGGCGGCACCATTATAGATTGAAAGTTCAGAGCACAACATCTCTTTCTCTTCATCATGCAGCTTTTTTTGGTTCTTCTCAGGGTGAGTTATTTTAAATAACTTTGTACATGCTACAACCTACAAACATTATTTCTTAAGATGCAGGCAGACTTTGTGCAAGCTAAATCAAACTTTTTGAATCATTATGTAGCAGAACCTTACAGCTAACACAATGAATGAACTTTTTGCATGTGCTCTCGACTGAAATCTAAGCTTTGATGTTGAATCAGATACTGTATGTAGAGATGTGGGTGAGTCTGTGATTGTGTGTTTTTATGCAATATTTATTTCTATGGCATATGGGGTAAAGATGATTTAGAATGCACTGAAATGATTAACTGTCATCAGACTTCATTTTCTCTGTGTGGCATGTCCTAACATGTTCCTACTAGAGATGGGCGACGCCAGCTGTTTTTCTTGGTTTTTTTTTCGATCCGATACCAAGTACTTTTTATGAATTCTTTGGATAAAATTAGTAACTTTATTATTACTTAAATTTTTTTATATATTTATGGACCTAAACAGAAAATTATTAGGCTGCTTTGTTTACCCTTTTAAAATTAGTTAGTATAAGCCACATATAAAACCACCAAATGAACCATAGATATTATTTTATGGTTACTATTACTAAAACCAAGTTACAATATGAATACTACAGTAATGCTGTAGTAAACACATGGTTAATTGTATCAAAACCTTACTGCCAAAAAAAAAATCGTTACTACAGTCATGGTTACTAATACAATATTACTACAGTAAAGCCATGGGTAGATTTCAGGAGGGTATCATTTATTAACAAGGATTAAAGATCATTATCAATGTTTTAACAACTCTGAATTTAAATAACCCTGTAAAAATTGTCAAACAAGTCCCTTATAATACATGTCACATCTAGTTTTGACGTTATTTAGTGTGAATAACTCCAGATCCTGTTTTTCTGTCATTAGGGTGGATTAGGGTAATGTGGGACACCTAAGATCCAGTGTATTTATCTTTTCTTTTACAACATTAAAGTGAACATGATTGCCGTTGAATCCAAGCAGGGGTTTCAAGTCATCGCATGACTTTGCGGAAGTAATGTTATAAATGTGGGAGAGACAAACGTCAAACAGGAAGTACTGCTTGTGAAGTCCACTCAGTGGTCAATGACATAGGATTTAGACTAAATTAATGTTAAGGATATAAATCTGTTATAAATAAAACAATGTTCTAAACTGTTATCAAATTATGTTTGTGATGTATTTGTACATCAAATGTTGCAATAATATTGTGAAAATTTGTTAATTTTTCTATTTGAAGCAATCTTTGTCATCCCACTTTAGAAAAGGTTGTTTCGAAAGTGGGACAACATGTTTTGACTATTGTGGGACAGTCATATATACTACGTTATTCAATTGAGAAAATATGCATTAGGAAATTTAAATGCCCTACATGTATTTTTGTTCATTTTTTTTTGGGGGCTTATAATGCAGCAGTATTATTTGTTTTAAGATCAGGATTCAAAACCTGATCTGTCATGATTTGCCAGTTAGCTAGCTTATAGTTTAGCTAACTAGCTACCTGGATAGCTAAGTCAAAGAAATAGTTTTTAGTCATATTGACATCAAATATAACATGGTGCATTTTTTTAATTATGTGCATAGAACAAATTAATTTTCTTATCCATCTATAAATCGATTCCTAAATGCAATGTATTACAGATTACAATGGCGTCCCATTTTTCTGTGCGAGCTGTCCCAGATTTGAAAATCCACAAGTTCTAATGGGGGGAAAACTGAAAACAAACGGTTGCTGCTGAAATACTTCACCCTCTGAGTCACATGTTGTGCAAGAAAATGTGTCTATAAAACGTGACTGTGTTGTGTGTCTGAGAAATTATTCAGTCCAAACGGAGCATCAGCCCTGTGCTTTTACAGGTAGCGAGTAAAGTGCTGACACTATAACTGATCCAACTGGCCCAGTTCCCAAAATCATTCCATCAACTTTCGAAACAAAGACACATTTCTCAAAACTGTAAACACAAATCACCTGTTTTCACACGTTCCAATTTGTTTAATCATTTCTGAAAAACTCTAAACAAAAATGGGACACTCACATTACATAGCTGGCAAGTCGCGGGCCATTTTTAGAAATTGCTGGGTGACCAGGGCCAGTGGATAAAATAACCCTGTAAATCACAGTATACTTCACTTATTTGGTGACCTTATCACCTCTCTCTTGAACCAAAACAGACACAACTGCTGGTCAGACACTTTCTTTTTCCAGAACAATGTAGTCAGTGTTAAGTTGTACATATATATTTACACACAAATGCACACATCCTTTGTGGCTGTAGTTCATCATTCCATTGTATTACAGGCATAACTGTGCACATGGTCTCTTTTGAAAGTAGTCAGGACACTTGGAAGTTTGCAAAAGTCAGAATTAATAAGTCATTAAAAAATATATACACAATGTAGCTAAAGCGACAAGAATAACATAGAGATATCGAATTTAAAACACGTATCTAGTTAAAAGTTTGTTCAATATTTATTAAATATTCACTTATTCACCATTTAAAAAGTCCGCACACTAAGCTAAAACGTCACTGGTGTCCAAGTGTTCAATGCAATTGCCTTGCATGTTCTGTCTTAAACACTGTTATAAAAAAATAAATACATTTACACATTCTAAAGATTGTACATTTTATGTAGAACTTACACTTTAATAGAATTAATGAAAACTTGGGCACCTCCGACGTTTTAGTACTGTGGGTGGAATTTTCAGACGGTCCCTTACAAGCGCTAGTTTATGAAAGCTTATCGGAGCATTTTTAATGCGTAATTCTCCAGCTACAACAAGTGTTGACCGTTTGAGTTTAATGTTTTATACCTGTATGATATAGTCATGTATTCTTTAACTTAATTGTGCTAATGATAACTTTGTAAAACTGTCGGGTAGTAGAAACCGAATAACGAGTCAAACAACTAACTTCTGGAGCATCTTTGGGGGTGTGAGGTCCAGTTTCAGTTCTACTTAATATGGATTATACGTGCTGGTGTAAATGTACGTTTGAGTTATGTTACTATGATGAAACGGCACGCTGGAACAGATGTAAAGAAACGGCTATGAAGAAACAGCAGCAAGCATTATACAGGGCCACACCGCACCTGCATTGGCAAATTTATTATGAATACTAGGGTTGCAACTAACGATTATTTTGATAATCGATTAATCTAATGATTATTAGAATGATTACTCGACTATTTGGCGATTATTGCAACGATTAATCGTTAGCTCTTAACCGATTGTTCAACTTGTGCCCTGAATTAAATGGTTGTATAAAACGTGCTTACTGAAAATAAAGAGGACAAAATCATCTTTTAAAAATACCTCTAAAAGACATTCACTGAATTAAAGGAAAAAATACTGCAAAAAATCCTATTGTTATCAAGTTTACATTTTATTCATTTGGCAGACGCTTTTATCCAAAGCAACTTACAAAAGAGGAAAAGTTATTTAGTCTTGTTTTCCATTTAAAATTGTCTACAAATCCTTAGAACAAGATACATTTATTTGAGAAGCAACATATAAGATATTTAGACTTGCTTTAAGAGAATGTATCTTAAATATAAGTGTATTTGAATATAAGTGTATTTTTTCACATAATTCTGCGAGTGCAGTAAAGACAAAATATACTAATGAAAATATACATTGTTTTAAAGGAGTTTTAGATATTTACATTTGAAAACAAATCAAAAATGTATTTTGTTGCAGTGTATAATGGAGTGAAGACTAACCTCTCTCACATTTCTGTTCACATCAATCCATCTTTATCTCACAAAAAACAAACTCTCTTATTAATAAAGCTGCGTATTGCCAATTTTCTTCACGATAAGAAATGCACAGTGACACATATATTATGATTCAATAAGTCGCGAGCCATCACATAATCTAGCAGCATTAAGCGCGCGCTCAAGGGATGAGCGTCCCCGCGACAGAGTGTGCCTCAGCCGGGTGCAGTTACCTGCGTGAAGTTGGCCCCCCACCCAACGCAAAACGTAGGCAAAATAGTCTCAATCGTTTGTGCTGGTTTGTGCTGTAAAAAAATTCGTTTGTGCTGCTTCGGTTTTTTAGATATGACCTATAAATATTATTTTAATTCTGAGGTCACTCACCCCCCCCCCCCCCCCAAATCCTGCTTCGTTTGTGGCGGTATAAGTTTCGTTTGTGCTGCTTCGGTTTTTTAAATATTAGACACTGAATTACAGGCGAATTATAAATGCTGATATTTATTGAATACAATACTGACAGAATAAAATAGATCACTTAATGGTCACAAAAATCAAATATAGGTTAGTAGCAGTCTCGGTCATTCTGATTACTATATATTAGGCTACTATATGATATATTTCTAAAATAGATCTCTCTTGTTTTGTGTGTAGTCAGTACGATTTATGAGCAGTAGGCATTTTATTTCGGGTTTGTCATTTCAATCTCTTACCAAAATGTTGGATGAAGATGTTTTAATACAACAACAACAACTTATCGATGTTTTTGTATTCGCTATGGTGTTTATGGTGCACTTCACTGCCACCACTAGGCGCAAGTGACACTTCTGTTCAAGATGCTCTTGTGGAAATTAGTGTAGAGTTAGTAGAGAAAAAGTCGATATAAATCAAATTACAAAAGTCGTTACTAAATCAGATTTCTGGCCAATGTAAGTATAATGTTTTAACACTGTCAGTTACAATATTATTTGTTAACTTCAAGAATAATGGTACAACATTCAAGAGAGCTAAGACTGTCAATGTTTACTAAACAGAAACATATACTAATATATGCTAATTACAGTTGCACATGTGACCCATGTTAGTTTTTTTGAATACATCGTGCATCTAGGGGTCAACATTACCATATTGGTCCTAATATAAGATATATTATCCTTATATATTATTACTATATTATATTATCCTTATATTCGGACCAATACAGTAATACATAAAAATAAGTTTATACTGAACATGACATTTTTTGAGTCAGGATTATTTGAGTAATTATGTTTTGCTTATGCCAGATGCCCAAGAAACCAGCAGTCGACAGAGATTCCATTTTCACTGTCCTGTGTTCATCAAAAGAGGCCATAGTCCAAAATGGCAACATAGCTACTCCCAGTCTGGACAGAGCTAAGTAAGCAGCTAGAAAACAAGATCACTGCAAAAGCTCTATACACTTTGGTTAAATTAAATAGACACAACATCTGGACTGCTTTAGGGTTTACTCACGAATGTGATCATGAAACAAATGGCAGTAGTGATGACACTGATTTTGAGGCAGGGTCCCTTTCACCCAGACCAAAAGATTGCTGGACTTTTGATCTTGAAGTTCCATTTCAGAAATGGATTGAATTCATGCCTGAAACAGTTAAATACAACAAGTTCTCTAAAACACAAAAAAGGGAATACACAATTTTAAGCCTGGCATCTGGACACGTGATAAATCATCACGTTTTTAAGGTTAATTTTTTAAAGGTCCATTATTTGTGTTAATGGATGTTCGATAGTACACAGTAATTAAATTTCAAAAGTAAAATCATTTTGGCTTAATTCTTAATTCATTGAGTCACGAGTTTCCACATTATACATATATATATATATATATATAGTACTAGTCAAAAGTTTGAAAACATTAAGATTTTTTAATGTTTCTGAAAGAAGTCTCTTCTGCTCATCAAGGCTACATTTATTTGATCAAAAATACAGTAAAACAGTAATACTGTGAAATATTATTCCAATGTAAAACAGTTGTTTTCTATCTGAATATCTAGTCAACTGTAATTTATTCCTGTGATCAGCATCATTACTTCAGTCACACGATCCTTCAGAAATCATTCTAATATGCTGATTTGCTGCTCAAGAAACATTCATTATTATTATTATCAGTTGAAAACAGTTGTGCTTTTTTTTGTTTGTTTGTCTTTTTTTTCACGGAACCCATGATACACAACCATTCAAAGGTTTGGGGTAAGTAATATACACACACACACACATATAATACTTTTATTCAGCAAGGACACATTAAATTGATCAAAAAAGACAGTAAAGACATCTATATTGTTAAAAAGATTTCTATTTCAAATAAATGCTGTTCTTTTTACCTTTCTATTCATCAAAGAATCCACACAAAAATGTATCGCTGTTTCCACAAAAATATTAAGCATGCAAAAATGGTTTTCAACATTGATAAAAAATAAGAACCACTCTTAATAATTGAGCACCAATAATAATTGATAATAGTTGAGCACAAAATCAACATTTGACTATGATTTCTGAAGGATCATGTGACATTGAAGACTGGAGTTTTATTTGTTTTTATTATGCCAGTCAAATTACAAACAATGAACATGACAATAGTCATTCCAACACATAGTATAAAATATAGAGCATATATAGACTACAAATAGAAAAAAGACTTTACAGTATAATCTATCAAATAAACAATACAAGTAAAATAAAGAAAAACAAAATTACAAACAAACAAACAAACCATTAAAGACTGGAGTAATGATGATGAAAATTCAGCTTTGACATCACAGAAATAAAATTACATTTTAAATTATATTAAAACAGAAAACAGCTATTTTAAAGTGTATTGTTTCACAATATTACTGTTTTACTGTATATTCTTTTTTATCAAATAAATACAGCCTTGGTGAGATTAAGAGCCTTTTTTCAAAAACATTTAAAAATCTTAATGTTTCCAAACTTTTGACCTGTACTGTATAGGCCTACACACACACACACACACACACACACACACAGCCTATGTATGTATAAACACAGAGCTACAGCAAACAGATTATGGTGCCAGTATTTATGACAATGTTAATATTACTACTGTTATTCACATAACTACATACAGTAACAAGTAAAAACACTTACCTTGGAGTTTATGTTAGATTCCACACATCCTGTGATCCGCTGTGTCCCTTAAAAGATGAAAACGCACAGTGGATAGGTAACAGTTAAGTGAATGCGACTATTTATGTGATTTGGTTTGACATTTGGATCTTACCTTGTTACTTCAACTGTATTGTTTTTAAAAAAAAAAGACAGTCGCAAAAACGAAACTTTTACCGGCACAAACAAACAAATTTATTTGGGGTGAATTTATAGCACTCAGAATGACCTATAAATATTATTTTAATATCTAAAAAACCGAAGCAGCACAAACCACTGAGACTATTTTGCTGATGTTTTGCGTTGGGTGGGGGGCCAACTTCACGCAGGTGGTGCAGTTTCAGTCTCTCCCATTTAGATCGGGACACTTCATGTGACTCATAGAAGAGGCGCTGACCGCACAGAGAAATTCCAGTTTCGGAGTTTGTAGTTATTTACATGCTCTGCTTTTGTATTATTTGAACTTTAATAAAGCTATAGCGCAGGGGTCGGCAAACTTTTTGACATGGAGTGCCATTTTTTATTTTCCTGGTCAATGGCTGTGCCAACCACAAATTTGACCAAAACCTGATGATTATGATATAATCATGATCCTGCATGTGAAAGGATTTAATGAAAGAAAACCTGTCCTTTTGTACAAAATGAGTTAACACAGTTTAATGTCACGAATTTGCTTATTGATTACTGATCACGAAATTGTGTGGAATCTTAAATATTTCTACATTATGTCATACATTTCTCAAAATCACACAGAGGGGTAATTACTAGCACGTAAGCAGCAGCCAGAGAGGAGCAGGCACCTGCATTCCAATCTACATCTTGATGTAATCCTTCCTCATGATCACGCAGCGCGTGCAAGCCATTCGCTCATCACAAGCCGATAAACTGTTTAGCTCTTTCCGGTGAATCGCACCTGCAAAATCCTTCAACTTTATTTCCAGGTTTAATTTATATATATATATTAACCCCATGATGTTGGTTTATGTTTTCTTTTTTAATCGTTTAATGTAATTTTGAGTGTGTGACCATGGTTTAAGAAGGGTGTACCTGTATGCGAAATCTCAATAATTAATAATGGTGTTATCCTTATTGCATGACTTGTTGTTCTGAAAGCAAAAAGAAGCAAATCTAGGCTGTCATCCGCGCAACCTGACCGAAGCAAAGCGGGCGCGTTTACTCGCGCGATTAACCGAAAGTGAAGTGCTGCCAGCACGTGCTGCACGAGTCGGTTTGGTATACTGCAGTCTCCTCACATTTCAACTTTTTGTTTAGCCTCCCATTCAGCTCATGAAAACATGCTGCGTAATCATGAGGAAGGATAAAATCATGATGTAGACTGGAATGCTGGTGCGGAATTTATATAAATAAAATATTCTACTCCTCTCTCGCCGTTGCTGGCGTGCCAGTGATTACCCCTCCGAGTGCCACGCGTGCCATAGGTTGCCGACCTCTGCATATAACTGCATTAAAGATGTAACGCCGGGTGTCTCCTTTAAAGATGCTCGATACGCAAGTTTATCTTCAGCGGAGCGACAGTTCCGGCTCCGCTTATTCCACAAAGAGAGTGCTTCTGTTTTTTACTTATTTTGTATTTTTGTATTATAATTCCCTCATACTTTGCGATCTACATCACCTGAAGCTGTTTGGAAAGTTTAGAGTGCATCTGGACTGTGAGCTGTTTAATTCTTCCTCTCCTCAGTTAGGTGCGAACAGTAATTAAATCTAAAACAAATGAAGGTTTAAACGTATTAAGTCGCACAACAGTTTTGTTTTTACCTATTTAATTGTGCTTAATATTCTCTATAAAAAAAATAAAACATACAGATGACTGCAGGCACAACTGACTGAGACAATCATTTTAGTTCTGAAAGAAGGTGTCAAGAAGACTCAAGTTTAAACCTGATTTGTGGTCATATTCAATATCTTTTTACTTATCAAACTCTTAATTCTAGTCACCTAAAAAGTTAACTAATCTAGTTAACTAAAAGGCTGACTGATGTATTGTAAAGACTTAAATATGTATTATTCACATAGCATGAAGGGGACATCTGATTTTTATTTTATTTTATTATTTATTTTTTATAAATATTACTATTATTATTATTTTCTGTAAAGCTGCTGTGGAACTATATGTAATGTGAAAAATAATAAAAGAAAATAGGGTTCGTACAGAATGCTTCCAAGTGAAACTCAAGGACTTTTCAAGCACATTTGTATTTGTTTTCAAGGACTATGCAAGAGATGTCATTCATCAAACAAATTCTTAGTTTGTTCATTTTAAATAAATAAAAAATACATATTATATTTTAGAGCTGCAATTAACTATTATTTTGATAATTGATTAATATTTGATTATTTCTTTGATTAATTGGATAAAAAATTCTATTTTATTTTATTAAAATATGATTAAAAAAAAACAGAAATGATAAAGGGTGTAAGGATTTGATTCTATACTCTAACAAAACTTTGAATAAAGCCTGAATCATGATAACTTTGAATTTATTATTATAATTACTTTCAGTACATATGCAAAACAGTTCATTTCATTACTTGTAAAACTTACAAAACAAAAACAAAAAGAGTAAAATGATCCATCAGGGTGGAGTGGGACAAAAAACAAATCAACCCAGCAGAGGACAATGGTGACACCAGAGTAGAAATATTCATTATTCTGCCCTGCTGAAAAATACATAATTATGTTAGATACATATGCTTGTACACTGTCACTGATTACATACATTTTAAGTATTTTAAATTAAAATTGTAGGTTTTAAAATAGTACTGTCGCTGATTACATTTTTCTAAACTATTCTTTTCAAAATGATGTGTATGTTTGTCCAGTAAAATAATGTTTGCCATGGTATACATTTACTGGTGAAATCAGACATTACATTTGGCATTATCATGAGGACTATCAAATACCAGGACCCTTAGCATTATTATACATTATATTCAGCATTATATACAGTTTAATATAGTACAAATGCAGTGCAGATTCACTCTCGTGCTGAAAAGTCTCATCTCTGTGTTCACTGAACAAATCCGCTCACATGATGAGAAACAATCGAAGTGTTCACACTTGGCAGGTTTGGTTCGATTAAAACGAACTCTGGTGCGATTGCTCTGTTAGTGCGGATCATTTGAACAAGTGTGAACGCTGTCACCCGAACCTTGGTGCATACCAAACAAGCGGACCGAGACCCCCTGATAGTGGGTCTCGGTCCACTTCAAACGAACTCTGGTGCAGTTCGACTGATATATGAATGCAGCATGGACCAAAGACGTCTAAACAGATCAATAACAGGAAGTAATTTGCCTTTAATACTGACCTCAAGCATACCTGGTTCTTCTCATCATAGGAGCTATGTTGCCCACTACAGTTCGGTACAGGCGTCGGAACCATTGTCAGCTGTCCTTGCAACATATCTTCGTTTGTGTGTGCAACGGAGGAATTCCTGGCGCAGTTTTGACTCCTTTACACATTTTATTAGCTTTTCGTTTGTTCTCAGCTGGTAAAAATACCACCATATATACATATATAAATCCAACAAGAGCATTTCGCCCAGCAGTCAGCATTGTTTTGGATGTTTGGCAAGTTCCGTCAAAAAATATACGTCATAAAAGCTGTCCAATCAGGTTGTGACTTTCTCCTGATGCGTTTTGTTTTGTATCTTTAGGTTCGGTGTTAAAAATGCCAGTGTGAATGCTAAGCGAACCAGGACTAAATGTATCATTTTCTTTTTTGGTCTGGATCAAGAGAACCGAACTACAAGTGTGAACACACCCTAAAACACTTTAAACTGCACACTTTGACCTCTGAGACATCAGCGTGACATCAATGAAAGCTGCACAATTGATTACAGTAAAACTGAAAGCGCGGTATGTTGCACCAGTTTCGTCAAAGTGATTGCGCTCCCTTTCTCCATTGCAATCTGTTTGACTGACACGGATGCACACGCTCGCTTGATTAGTAAAGTATAACAGAGACTTGCATGTGGTAAAAACAAATAGTTTTGCGAAATACACACCTGATTTTTAATTCATAACATGTATACATTATAAAACAGAAAATAGCTGTAAAATGTAAGTCATGTGCTGGAGAGAAACAACTCTTAAGCGCATCAAGCGGCACAATCAATCTGTAAAAACACCTGATGCAGCAACCGCTCCACATTAATCTGTGTGCTTATTATGATCTTCTTTGAAGTGTTTATTAAGTGCTCTTGTGCACTGGACAACTTGGGTCGTGTTTTTTCAGCTTCAGGTTGTCTCCGCTGTTTTTCAAACGAGTTTCATCATGCAACACATTTTTCACCGGGCTGTAAAGTGACATCACTGACGGAGCTTCTCCGTGCTTGTGGCATATATCCAACTAATCGATAATGAAATTCGTTGTCGATGACTTCTATTATCGATAATAATCGATTTTATCGATTGGTTGTTGCAGCCCTGATGAATACACTTAAAGCATAAAATTGGAACACTTTATAAACCACCTTACTAAAGCCCAAATAAATGCTCTTACCATACACTAAGGTACGTTTACACAACAACGATGTACTAAAAACGGAAAAGTTTTCCTTCGCATTTTTTAAAAGTTTCGCGTACAGACGACAACGTTCTCAAAACAATCCCCATTCACACGGAACCACGAAAACGACTAAAAACGCTGTATTATGCATGCCAGGCCAGTAGTTGGCGATGTCACTTTGTAAAGAAACACTATGCGCCTGCGCACATAAGCATTCTTCCACAGAGTGGTGAATACAAACAATGAGGATGGCGATTGCTGGTCGTAGTAGTGATGCAGTAAATCTACACTTTGCTGGAGGAGCGTCAATAAACTCAAAATCTTGAGCAGCACAAACACAGTCCTGTAGTCCGCCATTGTAGTTTTGAATGTCTCGCGCGTTGTTTTGAAGCATTCGCGTGCATGCCTATAGACTGAACACATAATATGCGTGCACATGACGTCATCGTTTTCCAAATGATGATAACGGCATCATTTTCCAAAACTTGCACTTTGAAACCCGTTTTCAAAAGTTTGCGTTTCAAGGCCCCAAAATGCTGTTGTCGTGTAAATGAACAGCCAAAAACGCATAAAAAGTTTTCAGTTGAAAATGTTGTCGTGTAAACGGCCCCTGATATTGGTACTGTTGGGTACAGGCGCAAGAATAAAAAGCAAACGCGCAACTAACCAGGAGAGAGAGAGAGAGAGAGAGAGAGCGAGAGAGAGAGAGAGAGAGAGAGAGAGAGAGCAAGCAAAGCTGTAGGTTTGATCCTGCTTCTCTTGCAAACGAAATGTCACACGTGTGCTCAATAATGGAGAACTGAGCGTAATATTAGCAACCATATTCTCTAATAAGAGGCGCACACCAAGCGTGCTCAATAAGGAATGCACAGACATAATGATAAAAAACAAAAAAAAAACAAAAACACAAGTCTTACTGGTCACATAATTACAAAGCATGCAACGTTTTTAAACTCATAGTAATTGAGATAGATACATACATTTAAAAAATTCACTTGTTACACTGGACCATTTAAAATGTACAAGTGAATTTAAAAATTCTTAAAAGAATCTTAAAGAAAATGGTGACCATTTACAAGACCTGTACATGCTGAGTATAGCCTACAACTTAAATTCTAACCTAAAATCTTCATGTAGCCTATCATTCATTTTACCCAAGAATTTTACTGCATTAGTTATTCTAAAGAATAGCATGGCAACATGGCTTAAATTTGTGGGTAAACCCAGAAAGTTCGGGTGTACTGACTAATTGAAACATTTGTCATGAGCCTGTTTGTTTATAATTTTTACAATTTTCCCTCAAATTTGGTGAATCTTTGGTTGTCTTTTAAAAAATTGCATGTCCACAAATATTAAAACAGCAAATAAAATTTTATATGTGTACAGGGGACATTTAAGGTATAATACAGTTGGCACCCCACAAGCACACCCGGCCCCGTCTGTCTCTGAACATGAAACCAGGCAGCCAGTATTCAGTGTGTGCCAGCAGCTTGTCAGCACGTGGTTAAGTACCACTGATCTGTGTGGTATAAGTCTCAAGTCAACATGACAAATTATTCTGTACGTTGGGCAAGTAGAAGACTGATAGCGTTGTGGAGTTCACTGAGCATGATGTCAGCTTTTGATCTTGGAAGAATCTGTCCAGCAATGATGGAGCCACAACTAATTCTATTATATTAACACAATTATTTTGGAATTTTCTGTTTGCAGGTGCTGCTATTTATTTCTTTTTTTCAATCATGCAGTGGATTGCAAAATGGTAATTTAATTTTACTTTATCCCTTTCATTTTTAACTAAATGTTAGCCTCAGTAACCATTTACTTTCATTGCATCTTTTTTTCCCCCATACAATGAAAGTGAATGGTGACTGAGACTAACACTCTGCCTGACAAATCTTTTTGTGTTCCATGGAAAAAAAAGAAAGTGATAGGGTTTGGAACAAGATGATTGTGAGTAAATGACAGAATTTTTCATTTTTGGTTAAACTATACCTTTAAATGCAAAACATTTTACTTTATTTAGAAATATATATATTATATATATATATATATATATATATATATATATATATATATATATATATATACACACACACACACACACACACACACACACACACACACACACACAGGCAGCCAAAAGTTTGGAATAATGTACAGACCTTGCTCTTATGGAAAGAAATTGGTACTTTTATTCACCAAAGTGGCATTCAACTGATCACAATGTATAGTCAAGACATTAATAACATGAAAAATTACTATTACAAATTGAAAAAAAAGGTTAAAAACTTAAAAAAATTAAAAAAATAAATAAAAAAATAAAAAATACAAAGTGTTCTCATCAAAAAATCCTCCACATGCAGCAATGACAGCTTTGCAGATCCTTGGCATTCTAGCTGTCAGTTTGTCCAGATACTCCGGTGACATTTCACCCCACACTTGCAGTCTTGTTGGGCACTTCTCACGCACCTTACAGTCTAGCTGATCCCACAAAAGCTCAATGGGTTTAAGATCCATAACACTCTTTTCCAATTATGTGTTGTCCAATGTCTGTGTTTCTTTGCCCACTCTAACCTTTTCTTTTTCTTTTTCTGTTTCAAATGTGGCTTTTTCTTTGCAATTCTTCCCATAAGGCCTGAACCCCTGAGTTTTCTCTTTACTGTTGTACATGAAACTGGTGTTGAGCAGGTAGAATTCAATGAAGCTGTCAGCTGAGGACATGTGAGGTGTCTTTTTCTCAAACTAGAGACTCTGATGTACTTATCCTCTTGTTTAGTTGTACATCTGTCCTTCCACATCTCTTTCGGTCCTTGTCAGAGCCAGTTGTCGTTTGTCTTTGAAGACTGTAGTGTACACCTTTGTATGAAATCTTCAGTTTTTTTGGCAATTTCAAGCATTGTATAGCCTTCATTCCTCAAAACAATGATTGACTGACGAGTTTCTAGAGAAAGCTGTTTCTTTTTTGCCATTTTTGACCTAATATTGACCATAAGACATGCCAGTCTATTGCATACTCTGGCAACTCAAAAACAAACACAATGTTAAGCTTCATTTAACGAACCAAATAGCTTTCAACAGTGTTTGATATAATGGCAAGTGATTTTCTAGTACCAAATTAGCAATTTAGCATGATTACTCAAGGACAAGGTATTGGAGTGATGGCTGCTGGAAATGGGGCCTGTCTAGATTTGATCAAAAAGGACTTTTTTCAAATAGTGATGATGCTGTTTTTTACATCAGTAATGTCCTGATTATACTTTGTGATCAGTTGGATGCCACTTTGTTGAATTAAAGTACCAATTTGCTTCCAAAACAGCAAAATCTGTACATTATTCCAAACTTTTGGCCGCCAATATGTGTGTGTGTGTATAATATATATATATATAATTTTTTGTGTTTTTGCTGTTAAATTGCATTAACATACTCACAATATCCTATTTTGGTTTTGTTTAGAAACGTGTGACTTCAAAGTTGCAATGATGCCAACTGAGGAAAAATTTTCCTGCTTCAGAAAGATGATGGGCAATGATCAAGTTTGTGGGTCTAATCAGTCAACCTCATCATGCCAGACTGACGATAAAAATGGCTTGACATGTATTAAGTGGCCAGCAAACATTGAACTGATGTGTATGAATAATTCTGGAGAGATACTGAATGGTAGGTTGTGAAAAGTTTCACAAACCTTTTCAACATTGAAAATGATGCCCATTTCATTTTCATTTTAAAATATCTATTTCTGTAATGCAGGGAAAACCAAGTGTGCTCGAGATCAAAAATGTGAGTCAAAAAGCAGTCATAGTGTTTAATGTGCTAACTGCTCATTATACTAATACACATTTTTTTATGTACTTTATAGTTAAGTACATTTTTGATTAATTTAATCATATCAAATTGTTTCTTATAGCCATAAGTTGCAGTGGAGAGTATGTGGGTATATCTGCTGGTAAGTTAATTTAATTCAAGTGTTCATTAACATGTCAATTTAAATGAAAACATCTTCATGAATGCTGAAGTCACCTGATGTTTGTGTGGTATTTTTTAACAGAACCCCTAAATTCTGTGACATCATTGTCAATCAGTAAGCGTTTGCAATTAATAACATTCACTGATCAATTATAACATGTATTCATAACAACTCAATTTCATTCATACCAACAGTTGCTATTTTTTCTTTTTTCCATTTCTTTTTTACAGTCATTCCTTTGATTGCTGCTCCTATTGTTGTGATGATCCTCCACTAGACGTCACTGTAACACTACTAATATTCCTACAGTTTTTGCAGACACATTTTTTTTTTAAGCTATCAGGGGACTAAGCAGGGACAGTATCTCGCACCCTAAAATGAAATAGTGGATATAGAGGATATGGAATAACATTATACAAAATGTATAAAATTTCAGACATTTCCTGAATAAAGTTTTGCTTATACATTTATCATGAAATTTTTTAACATATGGGCCTTTGCTCATTTTCAGGAAATATATCTCAGTTATTGGGTAGGAATTAGCTGGTAGTGTCTGTACCTCTCACCTGCTGTTGCATGAATAGTAAGGATTTCTACACCCTACTCATTTGACATACTATGTAGTAGGGAAGGGCATGTGTTATATACTTCAAGTAAGACTTTACTGTTATAAGCCACCATTTATCTAACAATCATAATAACCCTAACCTTATCCTAACCCTCAGTTGCAGTAGCACAGATGCCATCAGACACGTGTCCTCTCACTAATTTGAGCATTTTTTTGTAACGTATTGAATCCTAAGTCGATTAATTCACCTGCAGTCCTTTGTTTCTTTATAGTTAACCCTACTACTAACCCAGCTTGTAACAATTATCCATTATTACTAGTGAAAGCCTTTAGTTTTTATTTCTCCAAAATAAATGTTGTACAGTAATTTTATGGATGTAATGCTGGTTTGATTTATTTAATGTATGTCCAAATACATTTAGAATGTATTTTTATGTAATTTTTGGAGGGTTTAAAGGATGAAATGTGAAGCTAATAATTTTTTTAAAGCACTTACATTATTATTCTGTTAAAACTTGTGTATTATTTGAGCTGAAGAGTTGTTTAAATCGTCATTTTTATGGTCGTTTTTACAGATATTTCGGGGTTTTAGGGTTTACAGCGCTACGTCGACATGGCAACGCAGTTGTAAAATTGGATATAACTTTACACAGAAACCAATTTTTCACACTAAAATCTTGTTAACATGCATATTTTTTCTGTCTTGTGGCTAACTGTGGCAAGGAGGAGGGCAGGCTAATCAACCCCAAGAGAGGGATAAAGGCGGCAGTTCGGGAGTTTATGTTTTGTGTTTATTTTTTAATTTATCATTAAACATTATTTTGATGATTCGTCCAGTTCTCGCTTCCTCATTTCCGTTTACAGTATACTTTTGAAATAGTGAGTATTTTAATGTTTATAGATTTGCCCCATTCACTTCCATTGTAAGTGCCTTGCTGGAACCCATATTTTTGCTTTTTTTTTTTTTTTAAAGAAAAGGAGGGACAAGTAGAAATTAATTTTTGTGATTATCAACATTATGCCACAAATGCTGTTGATTGAGCTTAACTTGTATTGAACCCCGGAATATTCCTTTAAAGGTGCTGAATACACCGTTAGCCATTTCAGTAACTTCAGACATGTAAGCTAACCTGATGTCAGCAAATCCGAACACACACACAGTGGTGGTTCTAGCTTGTATGGCGCCCTGGGCGAAACCCGCTTCAACTCGCCCCCAAACTTGTTGATCGGGGGGGGGGGGGGGTCTGTGTGGGTGCCTCGTGCCGCCCCCCCCCCTGCCAAGATGCCACCCTGGGCAACTGCACGTCGCCCATGCCTAAATCCGCTACTGCTCACACAAGAGCCGTTTTATTTATAATGGCGCATAAATTTCACAGCAATACCTAGTATAGCAACACCAAGGGCAGTCAGTGATGACACAAACACATTAACATCCTGCTCGTTTCCTCAATGAGAAAGGTGTTATATTTCCATGTTGTGGAGCTATTAAGAATGGACATACATTCAAAGACAAAGCAACAACTGCCATCCAAACTAACTGCTCTGGGCTTGCAGGTCGAAGTGACGAAGTGGGATTTATAGTAGAGGTGATAGGGGAGGGACTCTGGAGGCCAGTTCTGCAGCAAATCACAGTTCTCATTCTAAACCTTTGGTCCCCCATGGTCTGTTTTCCCAGAGTGCCCTGTAGAAATTCTAACCTCTTGGGCTTAGAGTGTGTTTACTCTGAGTTAATGAATGAGCTAGTGGTGGAATGAGGGGGTAAATGTTAATCACATCCCTTTCTCCCTTAATAAAAATGGCCAATGCTATGTTTTAGCTTCTTTCTACATGTATCTTTTTGTTTTGTCCTTCTTTCTTAAAGGAATGTTCCAGGTTGAATACAAGTTAGGCTCAGTCAACAGCATTCGTTGCATAATGCTGATAACCACAAACATAAATGTAAACTCGCCCCTCATTTATTTATATATATATATATATATATATATATATATATACATACATACACACACACAGTATATAAATTAATAAAAAACAATTGCATTTGCAGTCATTTTATAGGAATTTACAATGGAAGTGTATGGAGCCAGTCTATAAACATCAAAATACACACAGTATAGCAACAAGTAAACAACATACACGTTAACATAATTTTAGTCCGATAAAATTGCTTACTAACCTTATCTGTGTGAAGTTATATCCAGTGCTTGAAATGGAAGTAAAAAAGTGCGGGTACTCTATGTGTTAAATTATTATTATTTTATTATTTTTGGTAAATTATACTCAGAGACTGCTTTTGTTCACAGCATATGTTTATTTAAAAATAAATAAATACATTTTTATAATTATAATTTATATTTCACACATTTGCACATATACAGTGAAATTCTTTTTTTTTCTCACATATCCCAGCTAAGCTGGGGTCAGAGTGCAGGGTCAGCCATGATACAGTGCCCCTGGAGCAGATAGGGTCAAGGGCCTTGCTCAAGGGCCCAACAGTGGCATCTTGGCAGTGCTGGGGCTTGAACCCCTGCCCTTCTGATCAGTAACCCAGAGCCTTAACCACTGAGCCACCACTGCAATTTAGCAGTGGAAAACTCAATGGGGGTCAAACATTTTTCCATAGTTTTCTTACCAAACACTTTTATTGTAGCTAACATGTTAACATGAAAAACAAAACACTGTCAATAATGGGTGTTTGTTTACATTAAAATAGTCAGGGTATTTAATTAATATTTTTTAAGGTCTGGCCATAAATTCCTTTTTAAGATCTGGCTAAAAACAAAACTGACCTCACACCCTCAAATAACCAATAGGTCTTGATGAATTTTGAAATGTACGGTTATTATTTATGAAAACTAAAACGAAGCTAAAGTCTGTATATCTTTGACAATATTAACCCACGTAAGAAAACAATGGCAATCTAACGTAGAACGTTTTTTTAGACAAAATAATGGATAAAATGCAATGCCTGTTCTTCCTTCTTTTTTTATTATCCTCTCACTCAGAAGGGGGGAAATGAGCCTTTCTTTGTCCTGCACATACTGTATGGTGAATTTGTGCAGATAATCATTGGTAAGGGGAAAACAAACTGATCTGATGATGTACGGGATTGAGAACTCTGACACATACCTGATTATAGAACCAAACACAATCAGCATGTATGCAGGTTTAATGACGCTTCACGTTATCACGACTGACCCTGAACAGAGGGAGGATAAAAGCAAACGTTTTTGTATATTTTCTTTAAAGGTTCGGTTTTCATCATCGATTTATCATTTGTTGAAAAAGGTTGTGCATATGAGCTGACATCACTTCTGTAAAAGCAGTGAAGTCTGTAGATTTGCCTGCACCTGCAAAGCAGTTTGCATAAATACATTTGACTGAATGAGACGTGATAAAATGTGCTCACCTAAAAGTTGCTGTTTCATGTTTTAAAGGGCAGTGTAACTGAACTAAGCCCAGACAAGCTTAAACACGCGCACTCCGCTGATGCTGTTGCATGTGACGCTGAGCGTTGCTAAACTCACCGCTGAGTTGTGCGCTGAGAATGCAATTTTATCAGAATCCATCGGAGCAAGGGTCAGATAAATTGTCGGACTGCATCAAATCATCCACTGTATTACATTAAATAAAGAAATTACATCGTACCGGAAGGCTCTGAGAAGTGGTGGTACGCAAGGAAACTGCCGGTGTTCTGAAAATCTGCGCTACCAGCAGTAAAAACAGTGATATGTAAAGTTAAAACCTGGGTAGCACATGTCGGAAGAACCTGTCGGTATGTACTACAACAGCATGAAATGTGTTAAAAACCTAGGTAGCACATAGGGTTGCCACTCGTTCAGTATTATAAAATAAAATGATGCGTCCCGGACGCGATTTGTCCTGTATTTAAGCTGGTCAGGTGACGTCACGGTTAATCGTTCCAGACCGCCAATTTAACGTTGATACAAGTTGGAAAATGTGCTTAAGGGACCGTCTAAAAAGTACACACATTGTGCTAAAGCGTGCTAATACTGTGTCGGGTGTGGTAAGGGACCGTCTGCAAATGCCACAAATGGTGGTAAAACTGTGGAGTTTTTTTCTATATAAATGTTCAATAAAATCAATCAATGTATGAATACAATCATAAGACAAGTACAGGTGAAGGAAAAAAGAAACAAATATATATATAACCATCCAAAATGTATACATAAATAAGATAAAGAAGACAAATAATCAAAACATTTTAAATAAATATATTTTTAAAATATAAATGATGTATTTTTTATTTTATTTTTTATAAGTCATGGGTCAGGAAAGTTCTCATTTTAGATAAGAAAGGATATACAATTTTTATTAATAACGCATATTAACTCAATGCATTACTAAAACTGTGGAGGATGTGGTTAGGGGCCGTTTCCAATATTAGCCTACAGATTTATGTCATGATGACGTAATGGTGGCAAACACTGCGAAGTTAGTAATTTTATCCAATTAAAATCATGTTAACATGTATAATGTAACTTGTATAACATATAACATGTATATATATAATGTATAATGTTTACACCTTGTAGCTATACTTTGAAACAGTGTGTATATTAACATTTAAGGATTACCCCATTCACTTTCATCGTAAGTACAATTGTAAGTACAACACTGTTCTACAGTGACCACGTATTTTAGTTTTATATTATTATTATTATTATTATTATTACAAATGAGGGACGAATTTAAATAATTTAATGGTAATAAACATTATGCCAAAAATCCTGTCGATTGAGCTGAACTTGCATTGAACCCGGAATATTCCTTTAAAGGGATAGTTCAGCCCAAAATGAAAATTCTGTCATCATTTACTCACCCTCATGTTGTTCCAAACCAGTATGACTTCCTTCTTCAGCTGAAAATGCATATCAGAGCAAAAACCAAGCCATGAGGTCAAAGGAACTGCCTGCAGAGCTCAGAGACAGGATTGTGTTGAGGCACAGATCTGGGGAAGGCTACAACATTTTTTTGGCTGCCTTGAAGGTTCCCAAGAGCACAGTGGCCTCCATAATTCTTAAATGGAAGAAGTTTGGAACAACCAGGACTTTTCCTAGAACTTGCCACCTGGCCACACTGAGCAATCAGGGGAGAAGGGCCTTGGTAAGAGAGGTAACCAGGAACCCGATGGTCACTCTGGTTGAGCTCCAGAGATCATGTGTGGAGATGGGAGAAACTTGCAGAAGGACAACCATCACTGCAACACTCCACTGATCTGGGCTTTATGGTAGAGGAAGCCTCTTCTCAGTGCAAGACACATGAAAGCCTGCTTGGAATTGGTAAAAAAGCACCTAAAGGATTCACAGACTGTGATGAAACGAAGATTGAACTGTTTAGCCTTAATTCCAAGCGTAATGTCTGGAGGAAACCAGGCACCGCTCATCATCTACGCAATACCATCCCAATGGTGAAGCATGGTGGTGGTAGCATCATGCTGTGAGTGTGTTTTTCAGCTGCAGGGACTGGGGGACAGGTCAGAGTTGAAGGAAAGCTGAATGCAGCAAAATACAGAGATATTCTTAATGAAAGCCTGGTCCAGAGCGCTCAGGACCTCAGACTGGGTTCACTTTCCAACAAGACAATGACCCTAAGCACACAGCCAATACAATGCAAGAGTGGCTTAGGGACAACTCTGTGAATGTCCTTGAGAGGCCTAGCTAGAGTTGAACCCAATCGAACATCTCTGGAGAGACCTGAAAATGGCTGTCCACCGACGGTCCCCATCCAACCTGACAGAGCTTGAGAGTATCGTCAGAGAAGAATGGCAGAAAATACACAAATCCATGTGTGCAAAGCTTGTTGCATCATACCCAAAAAGACTTGAGGCTGTAATCACTGCCAAAGGTGCTTCAACTAAGTACTGAGTTAAGGGTCTAAATATTTACATCAAATGTGATATTTCAGTTTTTTCTTTTTAATACATTTGCAAATTTATCAAAATTCTGGTTTTAGCGGGGGGCCTGGGTAGCTCAGCAAGTAAAGATGCTGACTACCACCCCTGGAGTCGCAAGTTCAAATCCTGGGCGTGCTGAGTGACTCCAGCCTGGTCTTCTAAGCAACCAAATTGGCCCGGGTGCTAGGGAGGGTAGTGTCACATGGGGTAACCTCATTGTGGTCGCTATAATGTGGTTCGCTCTCGGTGGGGCGCATGGTGAGTTGTGCGTGGATGCTGCGGAGAATAGCGTGAAGCCTCCACACGCACTATGTCTCCGCAGTAACACACTAAACAAGCCACGTGATAAGATGCGCGGATTGACTGTCTCAGATGCGGAGGCAACTGAGATTCATCCTCCGCCACCCAGATTTAGGCGAATCACTACGCCACCACGAGGACTTAGAGCACATTGGGAATTCGGCATTCCAAATTGGGAGAAAAGGGGGAGAAAATAAAAAATACGTTTTAGCTTTGTCATTATGGGGTATAGGGTGTAGACTGATGTGAAAAAAATAATTTAAAGAAATTTAGCATAAGGCTGTAACAACAAAATGTGAAAAAAAATGAAGGGGTCTGAAAACTTTCTGAATGCACTGTAGATTTGGTGAGTACATGATAACAGAATTTTTATTTCAGGCTGAACTACCCCTTTAAGTCATCCATAATAATGTATTTAAAAGCTAGTCGGTGGCACAGAGACAAACCACAGATCAAGAATTAAAGTTTGACTTGAGCACAACCAGAAAAACATGATGGTGGCAGATGGGGGGAGATTTAGGGCAATTAGACCACCCAGCTGTCCTTGAGGTGTCATATCTGTGGTGTCAATACACCAACTCGCACATCTTCAGCAATGCTAAATGAGTAAACACATCACACAAATGGTAAGGGTGAGAGAATCAGAAGCAAAAGAGGGAAAGGGGCCGTCCTTACTTTTTCTCTGGAGTGGGAGTGAGAGGAGGTCCAAAGGGAGGAGGCAAATGGAGAAAGCAGGATCGAGTCAGAGAGAAAGGGAGCAAGGAAAAGGGAAGTGGTGCTCTGTCTGCAGAGCAGTACAGGACCATGCTGTCAGGCAGCTTTCTCATCTGGATTGGGGCATTGCTTCTGGGACTTGAAGCTTTGCTGATCAGGGCATCTGACTTCCAGCATCATGGATACGAGGAGATGGTTAGGGCTCTTTTTGCTGTCCAAAGCGAATGCCCTTACATCACCCGCATCTACAGCATTGGTCGAAGTGTGGAAGGACGGCACCTATATGTCCTGGAGTTCAGTGATAATCCTGGCATCCATGAAGCATGTGAGTCTTTCATGCATTGAACTTGACTTTTGTACCATGCTGTGTAAGAAATTAACTTATTTTTATTAAGGGACAATATTTGCCCCCTGAAATTGATTTTCAGGACCATTTTTACCTCTATTAATGCATGTTTTTCTAACAGGCACACACAAAATTGTGTAAATTGCATGCTGGTTAAGCTGGTCTTTTCAGCAGGGAAGGCATGTAATTGTTTATTTATTGGATTTATGTAATCGTTTATCTATCTGTCAAAGTGTTTCTAAAGTGTTTTTTGTTAAGCTATAGAAACACGATGTAGCCACTCTATTATGCTCCAAAGGGAAAGTTTTCCAACTAAATAGACTAAATATTAAAAGAAACAAATGACAGTAAAAGGCAAAGTAATCTCTTCAGTAATCAAAATACCTTTTTAATGTAACTGGACTCTGAATACCATCTATTTAAATTGAAACTGTAGTGAAATACAGTAACTAATATTTAGTATTTTAAACATGTAATCCTGTTACATGTATTCTGTTACTCCCCAACCCTGGATATCAGATAAAAAAAGAGAGTAATCCATCTTTTCCCCAAACATTTAAAAAATCTGGGGCATTATCTGTCTCTTTTGGTGCCATTTTTAGCCCCGAGCCATGGTTAATAGCTGACCCTGATACCCTGGTATTAAATTCCTAACCCACAAATCTATAAGTCCCAGCGAACTCTTGCGTTTTTTTTAAATGTTTTTCCCAAGGCTGTACAGCTGCCAGAGTTGACTGGTGAAGTAATAATTTGGGTTTGATTGCAAGATTGCTGGTGTTCCAGTAAAATGTAGTACATCTCTTTACTCTGAACAGCACTTGCAGTACAGTTGTTGAAATGAGGCAATGTTGACTGTCAACATGATTTATCCTGCTGCTCCTCAAACACTCACATACGGTAAATTGCATTTAGGAATAGACAGTAATGGGTTTAGGGGAGGGGAATACTGTATGTGCCGAGGGATGTGGTGAGTATTAGTTGTTGCAGGCAAGAGCAAACATCACTCTTGTTATTGATCCTTCACATGAACATTCCTGTAGGAATGAAAAATCACGAATGGGATCTCTTAAATATCTCAATTGTTTCTCCTAGACAGCAATGAGATAAAATAGAGAGCGAATTGAGATTTTTTGCTAAAGTTTCTCCTGAGAAAAAGACTCCAGTGACATGTGTCTCTTCTAGTGTCACTTTAATAATAATAATAATAATGATAATAATTCCTTACATTTTTATAGCACTTTTCTAGGCACTCAAAGCGCTTTATATAGTGTAGGGGGAATCTCCTCAACCACCACCAGTGTGCAGCATCCACCAAATCTCACCAATTGTCAGTTTAATCTCAGCAATGTCACAAAAAAATTTTTGTCAATAGATTTGCCAAGATACCAAAGTCTGCAATCAAAAGTCAGAGATTTTAATATGAACTCAAAACAATTCTCATCAAATTCTTCCAAGACCAAATTATCTGAGCTATGCAATCCACATACATTTTTAACTCTCTTACTGTATGCCAACAATTGCCTGATTTGTGTCTATTTTTATTTGTCCAAAGGAATTTCACGAAGAAATGTCTGAGACTTGAATTTGATGTTTCAATGTAAGATAACTCAGAATTCCATTATGTCTCATGAGATATTAGAGTAAATTGAGTAATACAATTTCCTTTTGATTCTAGTCTGCAGACCATTTTCTATCCTTTGTTCACTCAAATTCAAAACACATTTAGCTCTCAGTTACTGAAAATAGTTAAAATCTGTCAACAAAGTGATTGTGAGAATGCAGTATATATACATTGCTTAGAAAAGTACATGAATCTTTGTCATCTGATGTAAAGATCTGCTTCTCTTGGCAATATGCTTCTAAAGGAGAGAATTCCAGGATGTATACATGTTCCACACAGAGTACAAAAACAGGAACCGGTGGAGCAGAGTAGGCAAAGGACTTCTGACCTGACCCTTTAGATTCCAAACAATTTTTTTGTGAGAGTGTTAATTCTGAGGCCACTCGTTTGGTGACTCTGTGAGCAGACACACAACCATTAATTGAATTATTGCATGATTAATGGGATGACTGTGATGAGCCTGCCTGCACACAGTGGCTAATTAGATTTGTGATTTGCCATTACTTACTTTTTGCATTAAAAGTGAACAAACATAAATCTTCTGGTACTTCTTAGAGTAGATGATTGTGAATAATGAGCTGACAACTGCCTGTGAGACATGAATTTTGATGAGAGCAGCCTGCTGCACTGTTAAACACTCAAAAAGCTTTTGTAGGGGGTAAATAATTAAATTAAAATTATTAATATTTTATATTTGCATCTTTTCAACCAGAGATGCAGATGGTAAGTGATATCATTTGTATTAAAGGAACATTTCACCCAAAAATTCTGTCATCATTTCCTCACCCTGATGTTGTTCCAAATCCATATGACTTTCTTGAACACAAAAGAAAAAATGCTGAAGAGTGTACCTGGCCACTCTTTTCCAAATAATGAAAGGGAATGTGGATCCGGGTGTTTGAGTTCCAAAATGACAAAAACATTAAGTTTCATTCAAAGTAATTAATATTATCTGTTCACCATATTCAATTTCTTCTAAAGCCATATAGTAGCTTTGTGTGATTTGTGAAATTTAAGTTGTTATTCACTTATAATCTTCCTCTCCATTGTAGCTCTCATATGTCATTTGTTCCAGCACATATTCAAAGTTGCTGCATCACAACATGCTGAGAGCGGAGGGCAATATTTTCAAAGAATAAATTAAATTTCGATCTGTTCATCACAGCAAGCTATCAAACGGTTTCAGAAGACTTAGGATATAGTGAACCAATTGTATGCACTACTTTTAAGGTCCTGTTATAGTGCTTTTTAGTCATTTTGGAGCTCAACAGCTTGGATCCCTATTCACTTTCATTATATAGAAAAGAGAGGCCAGCACATTCCTCAACATTTCTCCTTTTGTGTTCCATGGAAGAAAGAAAGTCATACGGGTTTGGAACGACAGTGAGAGTGAGTAAATGATGACAGAGTTTTCATTTTTGGGTGAACTGTCCCTTTAAATGTTTAAAGAAGCAAATTATTGTAGTAAACATTTAGAGCTTTATACTTGCTCTGAGTTTATGCAGTCGCTCCATCCAAATTGCTTCATCTGCATGAAGACAGACTGCACTTCTTGTTTGCTTGCATGCTATTCACGGATGTGACCCAGTGACCTCCTGTCTTCCTGACTGGTGGTCTCCTGACATGTGTTTTGCAGTGGAGCCAGAGTTCAAGTACGTAGGGAACATGCACGGCAATGAGGTGCTCGGCAGGGAGCTGCTCGTCTACTTATCCCAGTTCCTGTGTGAGGAATACCGAGCAGGAAACGAGCGAATCACACGCCTCATCCACGACACACGGATCCACATCCTCCCTTCGATGAACCCGGATGGATATGAGGTGGCGGCCAGGCAGGTATAAAGCCCTTAGTAGTTAATCATTCACATTGTAATGGGAGTATACTAAAACAGTGGTTCTCAACATGTTTTTCCTCAGAACCCAAATTTTATGTTGAACGTCAAGTGCTGACCCAACACGGTACCAAAATTGTTTGTTGCACAAAAGTCCTTAAAATGTCTAACACTGAACATTAAAATAACACTGCAATGTATTTATATTTGCATTAACTGAAAAGGCCCAACAATATACACAATTATTAACATGACATAGACTAGAATAGGAAAATTGACAGTTTTGGTAATGTCTCTTGAATGTTAATGGTTTCATGCTCTTGGCAGCTAATAATTCATAGCTCAAAAAAAAAATTTGTGGTCATCACAAACCATGTTAATCCTCAGTGCAAATTAACACTTAATTAATGTAGTGTGGGTTGTATTTTCTTTTACATTGCATAGTTTTGTTCATGGTTTTTGACGATGAGGGCATGTCATGCAACCTGTCCAGGTTTGCATCTATATAATTTTCTAGCTTCTATCAAGTGATGGATGAATTTGTGCCAAAATACCATGGAGATTGACTGGACACACAGCCTTTGACGTCAACAACAAAAGATATTGGAAACATTTTCTTCTCCCTTTTGAAAGTCAATGAGGCTATTTATTATGCTATCCTAACTATGCATGATTATATAAGGTGGTTGTGGGCTTGTGGCAATAACAGCCTATCGTTTGAACACAACCATGCATATGTATACACTGTATTTAGTATGGCAGCTGGGATGTGGGAGTGTTTTAATTCTCTTTTGGCCCTCAGTTTATGGTAGAATAAGCCTTGTCCCAGAGAGCATTGCTGGCTTTTTTTTCAGACTAATTACACACACACACACACACACACACACACACACACACACACACACACACACACACACACACACAATAACTTAGAAGAAAGAAATAACATCCAAATATGACAGATTTTTTTGGTAACACTTTACAATAAGGTTCCATTTGTTAACATTAGTTAAAAACATTAGTTAACAAACAATGCACAATACTTTTACAGCATTTCATAATCTTGGTTTATGTTAATTTCAACATATAGTTATATATTTTTAAAATCAAAAGTTGTATATGTTATCATTAGTTAATGAACTTTGAACTAAAATGAACTAACAATGAACAATTGTATTTTTATTAGTAAAAAGATTAATAAATGCTGAACAAAATACAGTCATTGCTAGTTCATGATACCTAATGCGTTAACTAATTAAACCAAACTTTAAAGTAAACAAATCAGGTTTTTTTCAGGAACAGATAATCAATACACAAGCACCCCTTTCCTCTGGCATACATAGACTGACCTGCCATCCACACCTCTACAACATAAAATACACACAAACATGGTAGTACACTCTTTCTCTCTCTTTGAGACTAATTATATGTGCAAAGGTCCAGCAGTAACTCATTGTGACCATATCTGGCTTTACACGTTTCATTCCCAGACAACCGCTTGCAAAGGAAACCAACTCACCATCAGACAGGGTTCATTTAACATCCTATAACTCACTAACACAACAAACAAACACAAAAAATCACATGAAGTGTACGTCTCATATCTGATATGGAATACAGAGATTGTTAAAAAGTGATATCCCACCCCAAAGGTTACTCAAAGTACAGAGAAATACTGTATGTCTAATGCTTATCTGATTTCCAGGGTCCAGAGTTCAATGGATACTTGGTGGGCCGTGGAAACTCAAAGGAGGTGGACCTGAACCGCAACTTCCCAGACCTGAATGCTCTTGTGTACTATTATGAGAAGCACAATGGCCAAAACCACCACCTGCCGCTGCCAGACAACTGGGAACTACAGGTGGGCATCAATCACTGTTGACCTACAGTGCTGTACAAATGGAAGATGTGGTGTGGGAAAGATGGGTCAAGTAATTAGTCATGGAGCTTGTGTAGCTAGAAGCTTCAAACTTCTGAAAAGCTCGAGAAATGAACTTTGCAAGGGTTACAATAGCACAAAATGTATGCAAATATATGTTATGCATATATACAGTATATCCATGTGTTTAGTGATGTTTCATGTATGCATATTTTGTCCGTTGACATTTTCATATTTAGTAGGTGCTTTTAAGTGACTTAGAGTGCATTGAAGGTATATTATCAGAATCAATGCTAAAATGGGATTTTGGCTCGTGACAAGGCAGATTTGGGTGGGAAATCTGCTGAATTTGGTGGAATGGATTTAAATGTCAGGTGTAAAATGGTGACTTGGTCATTTTTGTAATGTTAAAACACTTTCTCCTTTTCTAGCTTAATATGCATAGTCAACAATAAGTCATTCGTAAAAACTGTGGTACTGTCAGATCATTTTTTTTGAGCATCCTGATTCCCGACCATGCCCGACATATCAACGTCGGCTCAACCAATTGCATGAGTGTGGGGTAGGACTATATGTTTTCTGACCATTTCAAGACAGGAGCAGTGTTTGATAAACATGTTTGCGTTTTTTTTCTTCTCAATGCCGTTTGGTCATGCTAATGGAACAGAATTTACACACTTCACCTCTAATAAACGAATAAATAAGGGGCGTAAGATGTGCAGACCTTTGTAAGTGACAGGCATTCTAATTCTGTGGAAATCTAGGCGCAGATTCCGTGTTGGCCTGCCCCATGAACTTGGCCGAATTTCTTGTGCCATGCTCTACCAGTCGAGCTAGAGGAATTCTCTGTACAGTATACGGTGTGTATATGTTTTCAAAGGCAACAGAGTGACTTTTAAATTGCATTACAGTCTCTAACAATCTAATTTTCAGACATAGATAAATCACTGTTCCAGTCTCAAGTAAAATACAGGATAGAGCCAGTTTCTGCCTTACGAATAAAAACGTTGTTGTTTTTACAGTTGTACGGCACACTTAAACTCTTCATTAGTGTGTCGGTAACTCTCCTAGCTCTCGCTTTGCTGGTCTGCTCTCTATCAGCTGTCAACAGGTCTAGCTTTTGCAAAAAGACAGCCTTTGCCTATGTAAATGGACTTTTCAGGCTGTACTGTTGTTATTTTGGTTAGCCTTTCACAACTTGCTGGGTAATATAACATTTAATTTAAAATGTATTTTATTATTATTTTTATATTATTTTTATTTTTTTAAAGAGTAGATCTAGTTTGTAGGACACAGATTGGTGATTTTGCTCATAATGATCAAAGAAGGTCATAATTTTGTGATAGCGTACAAGTAGGGGTACAAATGTCTGACACCATTTGCGAAAATGCTTCTATTTTGCATTTTTTAATTTAGTAAAGTTTTTTTTTTTTTTTCTGTGCAAATAGCATAACAATTCGAGTGAAAAGCTGCATAAAAAAATGATGAATTTTTAAGTATTTAGTATGTTGCTCATTTGCTTTAATGACAAAATGCATTCAGGCTGGTATGGACTCATACCACAAAACCTCATGTTCAGTGTTATCCCAGCATGATTTGAGAATGTTCCAAAGAGCATTTTACAAGCTTCAATAGAAGCGAGGAAATCTGACCATTCGTACAAAGGAGTTAACAGTAAAAATAATTGCTTATATGATCAGTGATCTGGAAATATTTCTTCCATTTTTCATTATAAAGTTTCTTTTTTTATTATAATGTTCAAAATCCTAAAACTTTGTTCATTTCCAGGTTTAAATAAAATTCTGAATCCCTGGTTTTCAATGTAGACTTTTGAAACCCACTATATATTTTTGAGCTAACATGTTTGAAAAACCATTTAATCAGCTCTGTCCAGAAACAATTCAGTGTTTCTGCACTGAAAACATTATTTCTATCAGTCTAAATCCTTGTTTAGATGGGATTAGTTTTCCAGACATATGCTTGTAAAGTAATTGTTACTGTGGATGTCTGTAATGTTTACTGTCAATTCTGAAACCATTCCTCATGGCAAGACAGCATGGTGTTAAAGGGATTGTTCACAGAAAATTCTCTCATCATTTACTCACCCTCATGCCATCTCAGATGTGTATGACTTTCTTTCTTATTCTGAACACAAACAAAGATTTTTAGAAGAATATCTCAGCTCTGTAGGTCCATACAATGCAAGTGAATGGTGGCCAGAACTTTGAAAATCTCCACTCTCACTTTCACTTCCACATTCTTCTTCTTTTGTTTTTGGCATTTTGCATTCTTTGTGCATATCGCCACCTACAGTGTAGGGAGGATAATTAATAGTAAAAAAGGGCTTAAATATTTATCTGTTTCTCACCCACACCTATCATATCACTTCTGAAGATATGGATTAAACCACTGGAGTCGTATGAATTACTTTTATGCTGCCTTTATCTGCTTTTTGGACCTTCACTGTTCTGTCCACCATTCACTTGCTTTGTATAGACCTGCTGAGCTGAGACATTCTTCTAAAAATTTTGTTTGTGTTTGACAGAAAAAATAAAGTTATACACATCTGGGATGGCATGAGGGTGAGTAAATGATGAGAGAATTTTCGTTTTGGGGTGAACTGTACCTTTGAAACAAAAAAGCCACAACTGGATGAGGGCGATGTTCAACATTTTTCAAAATCCTAAAACTTTCTGTTTATCTCTAGAGTTACATTTATCCTAAATCTCAGATTTACAATGTAGACGTATACTTTTGAACCCCACTGTATATTTTTTAGCTACCATTCAAGAATAGTATGAACTATTTAATCAACTTTGTCAACTCTGGACTGAAAATGGTATTTTCCTCAGTCTAAAATGAGAAATCCTGCTTTGGAGAAATTTGTCCATTGGCAGCAGGTCGTCCCTCAGGAAAAAAAAATGAAGAACTTCAGTCGTAGGGTAATGACACATTCCCTTAATTTTGCTACGAGTCAAGAGCCACCACTCACACATGAAACACCGCTCCTGATTCTCTGACCCCAGTGTTGGCTTCACACTACACTGAGCTAAACAGGAGGAAAAACAGCTGTGTGAGTTCACAGTGTGAAACCTGATTCTTCGATGACAGATGAGGCCAAAGGGATGCATGGCTGTTTATATATACAGATCCACACATAATAAATACTGAGTGAGTTTGCTCCAAACAGAGTTTAAACGGGACCAATATCCCACCAGACGTCTCAAAGGACAACAGGCTGTCCTGCCAGACTGAACTCACTTGGAGCAACAGAGACAGACAAAGGTTTATTATCTCTTCATCTTTAGTAGGATACATTACCACATGTCAGATCTCCCAGATAACAGAGCTGAAAGAATATTCCAGAAAGACCATAAGAATGCTACTTGAATGTCTTGGCAGAAAGACCTAAAAGAGGGGGTAAAAATGCATGCAGAATAAAGACAAACTTGCTCTAGGTGTGTGTAGACCATAAGGCCATTCACTGTCTGATGTATACTGAACATAACAATGGCAAGTGCTGGCTGAAATTGCCAGTTCTAATCTGACTGGCTGGCTTTTTTTGGAATGCAACTTCCTGGAATAAAGGTATAACATGTTATTTTTATCAGACAGCCAGGAAACAAATTTGTGTTAATTGTGATACAATAAGCAGTTTTATGAAAGAACTAATCACTGATTTTGCCAAATTTTGCAAGGTTAGTGGCATTTTTGTTTTCTTAGTTTTGTCTGAGAAACAATTAGTACTTATTACATTTAGCCAGACAGAAATTCTGATCACAAAGTCTTTACGTGCCATTATTTGAATTTGTTTATTCAACAGCAGTTTGATTTTGTGGTATAAGCTATTTTAGATAACCCCGCCCTTATACGGTATGTAAAAACGGAACAAACTGTGGTTGGTCGCTTTACTTGTCAATCAGACGGTCTTTTCAACTCGATCTCATGAAAAGTCATAAGAATAGTATGAGATGACGAAATCGTATGAATTTGTACAAGTTGGGTCATTGGAACTTTTAGACCAACCAATCACATACGCTTTCCTCATCTCGTTCTAAACCCAGGTATTTAATTTCTCAGGCTTTTAAATGCTGCACGTCAAAAGTCTGGTTAAGCGAGACTAAGGAGTGTGAAACTAAGGTGTCCGCAAAGCGTCTAATATGTACTGCATATTATTTTCCCCCTGTTGGTCCTTACAGGTTGAGCCAGAAACTTTAGCAGTGATCAAATGGATGCAGAATTATAACTTTATTCTGTCAGCTAACCTCCACGGTGGAGCTGTTGTTGCCAACTACCCCTTCGATAAGTCTCGTGAGCCCCGTATAAGAGGCAAGACAACATACTCGGCCACCGCTGATGACAAAATATTCCGAAAGGTATATCGTTTTTGAATGTAATGAAGGATGGGATGATGTATTTCTCTGGTTCCCTAATGAATGCTTACAGATTTGTGTGTTGGTATTGTGTGTGTGCAGTTGGCAAAGACATACTCCTATGCTCACAGCTGGATGCATAAGGGCTGGAACTGTGGGGATTACTTTGATGAAGGCATCACAAATGGAGCCAGCTGGTACTCTTTGTCTAAGGGTGGGTTATATTTTACATACCATGGTTCTTGTTCAATTGCTTCAACAAGGCTTGTGGTTTTTCTCATCCAATGCCTTTTAATTTAGCCAAAATGTGGGAATTACAAGGTCTTTAATCAGTGATGAGAGGAAATTTTAGTCAACAGCTAAAAAGGTTTAGACAAGCATGAGTTCCTATGTTGGTTCAGGCTGTTTTTGTTTTTGTTTTTTGTTTTTTTGTTTTTGGCTGTTTGGTTTGATATTGATCTAGCTGGTGGACCAGCATATTTATTCTGGTGATGCTGGCTGACCAAGGAAGTTAGGAAGGTTATAGAGACAGTTCAAAATTAAAATTATGTCATCATTAATGCACCCTCATGTTGTTCCAAACCTGTATGCCACAGTCACAATTCACTTTCATTGTAATAAGGCTAGGCTAACATTCTGACATATTTTGTGTTCCATGGAAGAAAGTACAGGTTTGGAATAACATGAGGGTGAGTTTTAGTTTAATAAATCTAAACTGTTTATGTGTGCCAGCACTACAATTTAAAAGGATAGTTTTCATCATTTACTCACCCTCATGCCATCCCAGATGTGTATAACTTTCTTACTTCTGCAGAACATAAATTAAGATTTTTAGAAGAATAGTTCAGCTTTGTAGGTCCATACAATGCAAGTGAATGGTGACCAGAACTTTCAAGCTCCAAAAATCACATTAAGGCTGCATAAAAGTAATTCATATGACTCCAGTGTTTAAATCTATGTTTTCAGAAGTGATATGATAGGTGTGGGTGAGAAACATATCAATGTTTAAGTCCTTTTTTACCATAAATAAAGATTTTTTAGTAAAAAAGGATTGTAGTAACTATCTGTTTTTCACCCAAATATGATTGCATTGCTTTAGAAGACATATATTAAACCATGCTGCCGTTATGTGATTTTTGGAGCTTGAAAGTTCTGGTCACCAGTCACTTGCATTGTATGGACCTACAGAGCTGAAATATTCTTCTAAAAATATTCGTTTGTGTTCATAAGAAGAAAGAAAGACATTTGGGATGGCAGGAGGGTGAGTAAATGATGAGAGAATTTTTATTTTTGGGTGAACTATCCCTTATCACTAATGTGTGATTAAGGAGTATTTTAACTTGATGTCTCTGAAGGTATGCAGGACTTCAACTACCTCTACACTAACTGTTTTGAGATCACTCTGGAGCTCAGCTGTGATAAGTTCCCTCCAGCTACAGCACTTGCCAATGAGTGGCTGGCCAACAGGGAGGCTCTGGTGTCCTACATGGAGCAGGTGAGCTTCCCTTTCTCATGTCTCAGGTACTGCTTTAATCTCTGCTCTGTCCGGCTATACTGCAACAAGTAGAAGTTCAAATTCTAACTCTTGGGTCAAACAGTACCTCTAGCATTCAACTTGTAGCAAACAGAGACAGCTTTGTATTCAAAATGAAATGGGTATAAAAGGATCCCAGTATTCTGATGGACTTGGGTAAGAAGGACTAATTGCTTCACGATGGCACCAGCAGGTAATGAACCTTTCCCCTGATACTTAGAACGTGAAATTAATCTGATCGTTCTAGGGCCCTGTTGTGAGTTAAGTAACACTACCCCTGCTTGCGAGCACTTTTAAAGTAATGGATGGAATAATTTAACCACTCTGAGCGAGTGCAATACCTAACCGTAACCGAAAGCTTTCTTAAAACACATCCTTAATTGACATACCGTGACTCCCCCTGTCCTCCAGGTTCACCATGGGATTAAAGGCATGGTCTATGATGAGAATAACAACCCAGTCAGCAATGCAGAGATCTCTGTGGCAGGCATAAACCATGACATAACCAGTGGTGAGTGTGATCTACATTAAATGCTTACTTTGTAGTACAATATATACAGGCATGACAGTTTAATTTGATGTGGTGTGTGATGTCTGATGCTGTTTTAGGGGTGGATGGGGACTACTTCCGTCTGCTCTTGCCCGGGACCTACACAGTGACTGCGTCTGCAACAGGGTACCAGCCCTTTACCAGCACAGTGACAGTGGGACCAGCTGAAGCTGTACAGGTGAAAATAAAAATAAAAATAAAAAACTGACCCAAACAAACGCTTAAAATGGGGTCCAAAAGTGTGGAAATAAACAGAAAGGATTTAGAAAAATTGAAAACAAAGAAAAGTTTTTGCATTAAGTGAAAAAGTAATTTTTATTCTATTTAGTCTCTATAATGTAAGCAAATTTGTGACCATGTTAACTCCTTTGTGTGAATGGTTCAATTTCCTTGCTTCCATTAAAGCACAGAAGACTCGATCTCGAGTGCATATTGTCATTAATGGAATAGGGACATTTTTAAATTCATGTACATTTTTCAATTCAACTTTTCAGTGAAATTGTTATGCTGAATATAATTTGAAATGAAAAAAATAGTTTGAAATAAGAAAAATACAAAATGGAAGCATTTTCACTATTGGTCTTAGACTTTTGGACCCCAATGTATGATTAGTCGATATTCTACAGTACTGTTAATCACTGTTACTTTTCCCAATAACAAAATAACATGTACCAGTCACTGAAGAAATTGTGTCATGTATGTCTAACATTTTTACTTACATTTTGTTCTTTTTAGTTACATTTCTATTTGAGAGTTCAACCAAAAGGCACAAACTTGAATGTGAAAGCTCATACCAACAAGAAAGGCCCATCAACAGCTAAGGCTCCTCTCACCAAACTTGGACCAAGATAAAGAGCAAGGACTATTCTCTAAACATAGACAAAACTCTGCCTCTGTTTTTATTTAAAGTGAAGAAGAGTAAAATAAAGGGAAACATGGACACTCACTGTGATGAACCTCACCTTTCTATTTCTGTAGTTTCTCAGTTGTTTATATAGATGCATAAAAGTGTGTTTTTCATTGAGAAATCCATATTTCGCTCTCATGTTCTTGTAGAGCTTAAATATATATAAGGTATGTGTCTTATAATGATGAATAAAAAGAACAGAAAAAGTATTAGGTAAACAAAAAAATTTATTTTATGAGAAATTAGTCATAGACTAATGGAAACATGTAGAAGGAATGTTATTGGATTCTGCAAATGATGATAAGTATTATAAGATATTATAAGAATTAATTTGTAGATCAATTATCTCTTGCAGTATGTGGATAATAATAATAATGCAAATAAACATTTTATCTTTAAAAAACAAACTTAGTAAGATTGGTCTTTATCATTGAAAAATGAACTAAGACTGGACTTTTAATATATTCTTTGGGCAATTATTTTTGTACATGAGGAGATCTCAAACTCTAATTAAAAATGGTGAATTTCTTTTGCAGTGCATAGGATTGTGTACACAGATAACCATCCGCTGGCTAGCTTGAGTACATACATGTCTGTGTAAAAATCACATAAAAAAAGGTTTTTTAATCAAAGATATACAGTATATATATATATATATATATATATATATATATATATATATATATATATATATATATATATACATATACATATATATATATATATATATATATATATATATATATATATATATATATATATATATATATATATATATATATATATATATATATACACACACACACACACACACACACACACACAGAGTACAGTTTTATTTTTAGTGGGAATTACTTTATCTTTTAAACCAGTGGTGCACAGGTCTGTTTTGAGGGTTGTGGGAAATATAAAATTATACTAAATGCACATCATAAAATGCAACTAATCATGCACAGTTAGGGCTGCAAAATAAATACACTTACTGTATCTTTTGTTGTTGATGTCAGAGGCTGTGTCCAATCAAAATCCAGTATTCTGGTGCAAATTCACCTTTGACATGGTAACATGGCAGTATTTAGGCCAGTGTTTGTTCCACGTGTTTGATCCTTGTTTAAATGCATTTGCAAAATTGGCAACTTTTTATTTTCTGCCTATGTCATGTTGATGTCAGGGCCGTAGCTAATGCGGTGAAAGGTGGTAACGATTCTAGGGGCCCAAATATCCAAGGGGCACCACAACAAATTCTAAACTGTAATTTTTAATAGGAAAGGGGCCCAGAGCAATATACATTCAGGGGGCCCAGATGACCTTGCTACAGCCCTGGTTGATGTCATGCATATTTTTGGGCATATGCAGTTCATAGTAATATGAATGAGTGTTAATGTTTGATTCAAAAGGACGTTTTGTTTCCTTTTGCACAGAGATACATTTTGGTACTGTGTTGGGTCACCACTTCAAACCAGCTGAGAACCACTGATATAAACTACAATTCAAAGACACCATGAAGTGTCTTTATTTTCACTTCTAGTTGTGCACAGATGTTGGAATTCCACATTTTATGAAACTGCAGACATCCTGAAGCAATTCTTGCTAAAGTGCATTGCTCAAACCTGCTGCCTGGAAATGATCTTCTTGATGCACTGATATCTTGACATCTTATTAATCAATGTCTATCCAGCGACCAACTAGCTGCATGCCTAAACTTTTCTTGTTCGTGACTGTGCAAGCTCTTGTTGAGGAGATATGCATAGTGTTTTCAAATCAGCTGTCATTTGTATTAGACATTCTGTCTATGTCTCAAAAAGGATTTTTAACTCTTAAAAACTATAAGTGAACTGCATGACTTTGGCATTGTTTAGATGGGAGAATATTCAGTTTTTATTGAAGCTAAAGGAACACTAGAGGTCAGTGTAGTGATACTATCAAACCTCTCTGAAAACAGTAAGACTAAACACAGTAAAGTTTTCTCTTTCAGTACATACACATTGATATACTTCAATAGTACCAAGCATATTGAAAGACATAAGTTTATAACAGACTGAATATGTATAATACCTAATTAATAACGGGACACGTGATGCCATGCGAGAAGCAGACGTGTGAATCACGAGCTCTGCGCACTTTGCTAGTTTTTAAATTATTTTCATGTTATAATCCAGTGAGATTCGATACACCTAATTACATATTTGCTCTTTGAGGTAAACATGGCAAAGAAGTCAAAATCCTCAGACTCTGGAGACATTAAAAGACACTTACGTGTTCAAGCTTAGGCTTCTGACGGGACTGCGAGCCGTGGACGCGATTTGGAAAGCACATCAGGAGATGGAATCCAGCGTCAACTGTCCAACATCTCGGTGATGCTGATGAAGGTTGTTGTTGACTTGGAGGATCTCGCTGTAATACGTCGATAGATTACGGCGATGGAAACAAAATTCTCTGAGTTGGTCACAGGAGTGACAGATGTTGAGAAACGAATCGATTATCTGGAGTCTTCGGAAAGGGAATTATCCACTAATCCGCCCGTGTCCAAAACAGACTTGGAACACATTTTGGAAAAACTGGAATATCTTGAAAATATGAACCGAAGGAACAATATTCGAATTGTTGGAATTACTGAGCGTGAAGAGGACAGAGATACAGTGAAATTACTGGACGAGCTCTTCCCGAGTCTGCTCGACATAACAGGTCATAAACTGGAAATCGAGCGAGCTCACAGAGTCCCGGCTTGCAGATCTGCTGAGGGAGACAGGCCCCGATCAATTCTGGCCAAATTTCTGAGATCATCCGATAAAGATCTCGTGCTACATGAGGCGAGGAGCAAAGGAAAGCTTTCTTGGAAGAATCACAATATTTTCTTGTTCCCGGACTTTGCAAATTCGACAAGCGAGAAACGCGATCGGTTCAAGGAATGTAAGAAACTTTTACATCAACGGAAGATGGCTTTTGCACTGATGTTTCCGGCCAAACTGAGAATAGAAATTAAGGATGGTCGCAAAGTATTTACATGTCCAAAACAGGCACTCTCCTTCATAAATACATTGGAGTGAGTAAGTCATTTGAGGTTTCTTATATTAGTGGACCGACTCGCTGTTTAGTGACTCGATTGTCTGAGGAAGCTGGGCGCCATTTTTTGTTTCTTTTTGCGTTGGCTCCGCCTATCGGCTGGAGTTTGTTTTGTAGAATGACACTTCCTTCTAGAAACTTTTGCATTAACGGAAGATCATTTTTACACTGAAATTCCCGGCCAGATTGAGAATGGACACTATGGATGACTGCAAAATATCTACATGCTCACATAAAGGATGTCTTTTATAAAGTTGATGGACTGAGTAAGTCATAGTGTATTTTTTTTATTTTTTTTATGCGGCCTCCGAGTGAATTTGACTTGCTCGATACACACTTGATCATCTGAGGAAACGGGATGCCTATTTTGTCTCTTTTTGTGCTAGTTCTGCCTAGCGGCTGGAGCTTGTTTCGTGGAATAACACTCCTTTGGGACAGTTGTGGAAGCACTCTTTGTGCTTATGCCTCCTGTTGGCTGGAGTTTAGAGTATTTTCACGGGACATTAGAATGATTACGTCATCTGCTGCACTCATAACAGCCGGCTCACTGAACAATTGTCTCTCTGTCCGAGGAAACTGAATGGCTTTATATCAGCTGGAATTTGTTTTGTGGAGGAACACACCTTCAAGACAGTTCTGTGAATGAATCTACATGTTCTTTGTATTTATTCTGCCTGTTGGCTGGGGTCTGTTTTACAAAGTATTTTCTGTTATGTAATTTTGCCTCACAAAATTTGTATAGAATCACCGGATTTGAGCAATCCGATGACAAAGTAGTCGCGGGGACTCTCGTATGCGTACATGGACCTTCTGAGTTTAGAGGGATTGATGTCGGTTGGCGCTGTCATGCGCGGGGTTAATGAGGACGTTTTTCTTTTTTCTGTTTGTTTTGTTTGGGGGTGGGAGGGGGGGGGAGTTCAGGGTTTGATTGTTGCACTATTGGGGAATGTGGTCTGTGTAATCTTGTTTTTGACACACAATTTATTTTTTTTTATTATATCAAAATGTCAAATGTTAGTATAAGTGGGTTATCTCTCTCCACATGGAATGTGAATGGGTTGGGGCACCTCATAAAAAGAAGGACGGTCATTTATTTTCTTAAACGTAAGAAATATGATGTAGTGTTTCTTCAAGAAACGCACCTTTCTCCGCAGGAAGCTGAAAAATTTGGACATGTTTTCTTTAGTGCTGGCTCAAGTAAGAGTAGGGGAGTCATTACAATGATAAACAAACATCTACAATTCAAATGTCTCAAACAGATTAAAGATAAATTAGGAAGAGTCATTATAGTTTTAGCAGAAATTCAGGGGCAAATGATGATTTTGGCTAATATTTACGCACCTAACGCTGATGATCAGGGCTTTTTTATAGATCTTGAAGGGATGTTGCAAGCCGCTGGCACCCCTCATGATATAATATTGGGAGGAGACTTTAATCTTTTGATGGACTCAGTCCTTGATCATAGTGAAGCAAAAGTTTGTAAGCCTCCTAGAGCAAAATTGACACTTCATAGGATGTGTAAAAATCTTGGTCTTACAGATATCTGGCGACTTTTGAACCCATCTGGTAGGGATTATACATTTTTTTCATTAGTTCATAAGATTTATTCTAGAATAGATTTTTTTTATATATATCTAAATCCCTAATTTAATCTGTTGTCGATTGCTCAATTGGAAACATTTTAGTCTCAGATCACACCCTGGTGTGTTTAGAGGTGTTGCAACATATGGAGAAAAAGAGATCATATAGTTGGCGCTTTAATGTATCCCTTTTGCAAATTCCTGATTTCCAACAAATGTTAAAGACTGAAATTAATGTCTATATGGAGACCAACTGGTCCTCAGTATCCTCTGTGGGCGTGGCTTGGGAGGCATTTAAGGCTGTTCTTAGGGGTCGGATCATACAGTATGCCTCATTCATCAAAAAATCCAAAGCACGAGAACTAGTGTAATTGGAAGGCAATATTAAAAGTGCCGAGGCATAGCTGAAGCGCCGAATGTCGTCTGATGGCCTCAGAGAATTGACACGATTGAAATACAGATATAACACTATTTTGTCGCAGAAAACTTAGTTTTGGTTATTCAGGGCAAGACAGTCATACTTTGAGTCGGGGGACAAAGCAGGGAAGCTTTTGGCTAGATATATAAAACAGAGAGAGTCTTTTTCTACCATTCCCTCAGTGAAATATGCTGGAGGTGAAATTTTTACCTCGGCCATTGATATTAATAATGCTTTTAAAGAATTCTATCTTGATCTCTATAGTTCCATGTCTTCGTCTACTGATGAGGATATTAGAAACTTTGTGGAACCATTAGAACTTTCTAAACTGATGCCTGAGCAAAAAAACTCTCTTGATTCTGAGATAACCTTGGAGGAGATTGATGAGGTAATTAAGGCCTTACCTACTGGCAAGGCTCCGGGGCCAGATGGTTTTGCCGCTGAATTTTTCAGATCTTATGCTATAGAGTTGGCTCCACTTTTGTTAGAAGTTTATACAGAATAATTAAAGAACGGAAAGCTTCCGCCAACCATGACACAAGCCCGGATCAGTCTGATTCTTAAAAAGGACAAAGATCCAAGCGAGTGTAAAGTTACCGTCCAATTTCCCTGATCCAGCTAGATGTAAAAATTTTGTCAAAAATTTTGGTTAACCGATTAAGTAAAGTTATGACATCTCATATACATATAGATCAGGTGGGGTTTATTCGGGGCCGTAGCTCTTCTGATAACATTAGGCATTTCATTGACATCATGTGGTCAGTAGTGAATGATCAGTCTCCAGTCGCTGCCATCTCATTTGACGCTGAAAAGGCGTTTGATATGGTAGAATGGGATTATCTTTTTAAGATTTTGGAAATTAATGGGTTCGGGAGTACTTTTATTGGATGGATTAAGTTACTTTATAGACACCCTGTAGCAGCGGTACAAACAAATGGATTAATTTCAGATTATTGTACTCTGGTTAGGGGCACTCGGCAGGGTTGCCCTCTTTCCCCATTATTGTTCTGTCTTGCCTGGAACCATTAGCAGCCGCGATAAGAAAGGAGGATGATTTTCCAGGGGTGGTGGTGGGAGGTATGGCGAATAAGCTTTTGCTTTATGCAGATGATATTTTATTATTTGTCTCTGACCCTACTAGATCTATGCCTTGCCTCCACAGAATTATTAATTCCTTTTCCAAGCTCTCAGGATATAAAGTCAATTGGTCTAAATCCGAAGCTTTGGCTCTGACAGCGTACTGCCCGGTAACAGCCTTCCAGCCAGGTGCCTTCAAGTGGCCCAAACAGGTCATTAAGTATTTGGGTATTTTATTCCCAGCAAATTTGTCTGATTTAGTTAGAGTTAATTTTGACCCTTTAATTAAAAGATTTTCGAGCGATGTGGACAGATGGGCTTCATTACATTTATCGATGATTGGGAAGGTTAATGTTATTAAAATTAATTGTATTCCAAAATTCAACTACCTGCTACAGTCTCTCCCTGTAGATGTCCCCCTCTCTTATTTCAAGCAATATGATAGCATAGCGAAGTCCTTCATTTGGAATGGTAAACGTCCCAGACTACATTTCAACAAATTACATAGGCTGATTGACAAAGGTGGGCTAGGCCTACCTAAGATTTTGTTTTATTATTATGCGTTCAGTCTCAGGCATCTGGCTCACTGGTCGCTTCCACCTGAAAGAGCCCCTCCCTGGTTTTCTATTGAACGGGAAGTTCTTGCCTCTATTTTGCCATTGCAAAGCATTTCTATCAAACTAACCGAAGAAGTTAAGTTACACCCCGTTATCTCACATTTGCACATGATTTGGACAAAAGTGGCCAGAGTATTCAATATGGACATTTATTTAAATGTTGCCTCGAGCATATGGCTTAACCCAAAATTATGTATCAACAAGTCCCCTTTCTGTTGGTCAGATTGGATTGTAAGGGGTGTTGCTACACTCGGTGACCTGTATGAGAGTGGTCATCATTTTGGGATTCCCAGATCTCAGTTCTTTAGGTATTTACAGTGCGCCACATGCTCTGTACTGTTTTTGGGAGTAGCACACACCCCCCTAAAATGGCAGATACTTTGGGAGAGGTGATTACTGCTTTTGGAAAAGGTCATGAGGCATCAATGTATTACTCCCTGCTGATTCAGAGTCTGGGGGATGGAGCTTTAACTTCTATTAAGAGATTATGGGAGAAAGATTTGAACTTGGTATTGGAGGATGGAGTGTGGACTAAGATTCTGAAAAATGTCAAGTCTGCATCTAAAGATGCAAAGGTTTGCCTTATACAATTTAAAATTTTACACAAATTTTATTGGACCCCCTCTTGATTATATAGGTTTCGTCTTAAAGACACTCCCACCTGCTGGCAATGCCAGTCAGAAGTTGGAGACACAATCCATGTTTTTTGGGGATGTGTTAAGATCCAGGATTTTTGGTTAAAGGTTCAGAATTATTTGTGTGACATTCTGGGCACTCAAATTTTACTTTGCCCCAGACTTTGTATTTTGGGCGATGGGGAAGTTATAAATTCGGGGCACAAACATATAAAAGATTGGGTTCTGACTGGCATGATGACTGGCAGACAAATTATTTTAAGGGGTTGGAAGTCAGACGGAGCGCCACAATTTCCAGAGTGGTGTGTGGAGATGGGGAGGGTGGCAGCTTTTGAGAAGATGACCGATAGAAGAATGGGGCTGGAGGTCTTGTTTTTCCAGAAATGGGGTAGGTATTTGGTGGTTTTGGGGGACTCTAGGGGAAGGGATAAGGAGAGAAACGTTTAGTTTAATTATGCATGTTTATTATATATTTTATTATTTTTTTATTTTTTTTATTTTATTGTTTGTGTGTGTGTGTATTATTTTATGTGACCACAGGGGTGTTCTTTGGGGTAGGGTGGGGTTGTTGTTTGGGGAGGGACATTAATGATGGTTAAAAGTTAAATGTTGATTCGCTATGTGCATATGTTATGTTTTTCTCTGTTGTGTTATTTTCTTTGAATCAATAAAAAATGTTAATTACAAAAAAATACCTAATTAATAATAACTTTAGTTGCAAGGATTTATTAACAGTAAATAATGCTAAATATTCCTGTGGTATTCCTGCTTGTATGGTCACACACAAAGAGAATAACAATGCTATCTGAATAACAGGAAAAGGGAAAATGTACTCCAGGCAGTACTTCTCTCATAAGTTCAGAGAGCTACACCTTCACTGAGACTGACAATGAATGTGTAAAGCTTGTGCCAAGGAAAACAGAATGCATACTGACCATTAAGAGATCACTTCTAATCATGGCATCAACAATTTATGCCAGTAAATATCCATGACTAAACTGTCAGAACAGTGGCAAATTCAGTGACATGATTTCATTGTATGAGAATGTATCAATGCACTTGATGTAGAGTTTATGAATAGATAAACAAGAATGAATGGGAACAAAGAGCATCAAGCTCACATGGTCTTTCTCAATGAAAATGTCATCATAGGAGAGGACAACAGAAGCTTTTCATACTTCCAGGATATGACGGACCTGGCATTTTCTCATAGATGCAGTGGGCATGTTGTGTCAGAGCGGCTTACAACACAGAGATGAATGCAACAATGTGACTCATACAACAACAGTTATTATCTGCTCTTGCTCTGTTGGCTCCACTTGACTTCAGCTTTTTGACTGAATTATACCAGGGGGTCCGAGTCAAGGGATTCTAGTCAGGTGACAGGTATTTGAGATGACTGGAACATGCAAAGAACATAACAATCTTAAACTGGCCCTTCAAAGAAGTCTAACAATGCAGTTGGCCAGTTGTAGGTCAAGAAAAGAAACAATTAAATAACAATTATAGTTATTTACAAATCATAATTTTTTCTTTCTTTTCTCTCTTTGATAATGATACAGGCTTTACAACCACAATAGAGGGAAAATGAACTTACGACGAATGGAATAGACCTTTAATCAAATGATGACAAATTAGAGTGTGTAGAGAAGCAAGTACACTTGAGTATAGTAGATACTGTGTTTTTTTGTCCTCTGTTACCAGCACCAAACAATGGCCTTACAGGCAGCTTCCTTTCATTGTTTTTGCACATAAGGAAGTTGTGATTAATGCAGACACAGCAAAAATAAACCTACCTCTTACACCGCATGTCTTAAAACATTATGTTCCCTTGTAGCGATAATATTGACATCGATGATGAGTCCACACAAAGGTCTTTCTGAAACACTAGTCCAACTCTATCATTTCCACAATCAGCAGTCTCAAATGAAGTGTTGTTCCAGTATATTTATTTTGAGAGGCCCAGATAAATGTGCATAAACCAACATGAGACTGTTGTCTGATGTCTGAACAGTAGACAAAATATATTGTAGAGCCCCCAACTTCTGTTTATTTTTATCTATTATAAAAAAGAGCAATTTTTTAGCCTTCATTATTTTAAAAGTGCACTCAGTAACTTTAGTCTTTGTGTCATCTTGAACTTACACTGACACCTAGAGGCTTGGATGCAACATAATTTAAAATCAAAAGTTTTCAGTTTCAGATGCCATTGTAGAAATGTAGTATTCACAGTCAGCCATGATAATTTAATCAATGAGTGAAAGTGTCAAATAACAGGATGGTTACTGAGATTAAGCTAGTATTCTGCTGGTCATGTGATTCTAACATGGCAGCCCCCATGTATATAAATATATATATGACACAGTATGACTCATTGACTTATAATAAATAATGAATTTATCAATGGCTTGACTGTTTATTGAGGTTGCAGAAATGATCTAGAAATTAAGAGGCTAAGAGAATGTAAGTAACCATTGTGTACAACCTAAAACAAACATTCTGTTTCCGTAAAGAAAATCGCCTTGGAGTTGCCATTTTGCTTGACCTGAGCCCTATGCAAATGCTCAGTTACAGCTCTTATGTTTCACATTTTCCCTATGTTTGGGCAGAGTAAAGTTTACATGTGTAGCTTGAACTGCCAGATCCATATGTAATTAATAAAGAAAATTCACTGTTGAAAAAAACAAAAACAAAAAAACAAAACAACAACAACAAAAAACAAAAAACAGCTAAAATCAGTCTACTAGACTGGTTGTTGGCTGGCCTTAGCTATGCATAGTCTGGTCAGGTTGGTCAGTTGGCTGGTTTTAGAGGTGTTTTGGGCACTTTTTAACTGGTAAGCCTGGGAGACAAGCTGGATTCCCAGCTAAACTAGCTAAACTCCAGCTTGGCCAGGCTGGGAAACCAGCTTAAACCATCTTAGACCAGCTGAGACCAGCCAACTACAGTATCTTAGGCTGTTTTGAGCTGGGGGTTTCCCCACTGCAAGGTATAATAATAGACCGGTTAAAGTAAAACTACTTTCAAAAGTAATTGTTCCCTGTATTGCAATTAGTGTACCAACAATCAAACCATAAAAATAGTGAAAATAAAACTATCATCATTATCCATCATATAAAACAACATTATCCATTTGTTTTAGTTAATCTAAAAATCAGATCTAAAAACTATTTTTTTTTTTTTTTTTTTTTTTTTTTTTAAGATCTAAAACAGAATGTTCAGTTTATCTAAATTATGCTCCTCAAATTTAAATGTTTGTCAAGACACAAAGCGCGGGAATTTCTTTCAGGCATGTTAAAGGCAGCCCTGTGCGCAGGAGTTAGGTCCCTGACTGTCAGCAGAGGGTGGTGTGTGTGTGTGTGTGTGTGTGTGTGTGTGTGTGTGTGTGTGTGTGTGTGTGTGTGTGTGTGTGTGTGTGTGTGTGTGTGTGTGTGTGTTGATGTTGATGTCAGCATGGAGGGAGTAAAGGATCAGCCCGCTGCTGGGACTTCTTTTGGATTGACAGCTGATGCCGCCGTGGCGTAGATGACCAGCAGGATCGGATCATCTGCAACGTGTGAGCCGAGTAATGACAGGCAGGAGAAAACGTCTGCCGCTGTGATCTGTTATATTTTTTAATAAGCCACAGTAAATGTTCAAACGATACAAAGTTAATGGCAAATGGGGAACTGGCACACAAGCATCAACTGGATATTGAAAGTTCCCCTGGCTCTTGATCGCGCCTTTTCAAGACTGTAAAACCACTTCGAGGTCATTTGTAATCACATAGGTAAGTAAAATTGTTTAGATTGATTCTCGGAATTTAATGGCAGTGTTGATGAATACATTTACAGCCTTCAGTCCCTACAGATAATTCCAGAATCACTTTTGGAACGTTGAAGGCAACATTGTAACATTGATAAACCGCGAGTGGTTCAGTTTATGAAAATGAAGCCTATTTTAGGACCATGAAGATTGTGACATTTTGTGACATTATTTTCATGATAGAGACACACATTTTAACCCCCCATTTGTCATTACCTCAACGATGGTTTTTATGATATTTTCATTACTGAAATGTGAAAAAATTATATAGGTCTATGATTAAAAATGTAAAGTATTTAGCCTACACATCATATTAATACTCCCTTGGTACTGTCTTTTATGTAAGCTGATTGCTATAAAACAAATATTGTTCAGACATTGTATATTTTGTAATATGCTGTATTGTGGTATACAGTAAAAAAAGACTGTGTTACGGTAATGAGAGTCATAATTGAAACTGGGGGGTAAAATGTGGCTTACATATGATGTCACAATGCAAAAAAAATCTTAGTGGTCCTAAATGTAGGCTTCACTTCTTTATGTAAAATATTATTGCATGTATTTGTATTGATTTGGGGTTAAATATGACCAGGACATTTTTTTTTTTTTTTTTTGACAGAATCACCATTGTTCATTCTTGCGGTGCATAAATTTGAATGAAAAATGGAAAATTGGTCCCTTGCTGGAGGGCATGAATCATTCATTTAAATTGTGGCAACTTTAAACCATAAATCTCAATTATAAGGCTAAAAAGTGCAGCATATGTTTTATTAGACCACAAGCACTTAACACCATGTCTTGATGCTTGTCACCTGTCAGATGGCAACTGTCGTCAGTTGTTTCGTTTCTGTTGCTGAGGGAGCGATAGTACTCCAGGCTTTGGAACACTATTCATTTGCGCAAAACAAACTATGCAGACTATTCATCAGCGCTGCCAAAACTTGTATAGGTGTTCGCCTTTGTAACGGTGCTGTATTTACACAAAGATTAACACAACACTCTTATTTGTCAAGTTTGGAATGCAATAGCTTCTAGTTATAGTTGTTTTTGGTTGTCTGTCATTCATCCTTTACAGATTATTTTAGTTCCTGTGAAACAGGTTTAGACCTTCAATTTTGGAAAGATTTTAACAGCTGAAATTTTGCATTTAAAATATGAATACAGTGGCCCCAAAATGTATTTGGACACTTAAGTCACACTTCAAAATATCTGAATATCACTATATTTGATACAAAATATCAAAGCAAGTGTCATCTGCAAACAAATTATCTAAGACCTTTACACAGAACTAACTGCAATTACTTTTAAAAACAGGTGTTTTTTCATTCCTTTAAGTGAAATGTTTTGCTTGAAAAGTTGGTTTGTGCTAGATTTCTTTAAAATATTGCTGCTTGATTTGATATTTTGTTATGCAATGCAGAGACAGCCTTATTTTTAAGCCTGGCTGAAGTGTCCACATTTTGGGGCCCCTGTAAATCAGTAAAATCTCATTAAAGTTGTGAAATGTTGTTATAGCAGTTATTGCACTGTATATGATCCACTGCATACATTTCTGAAATACTGCATCAGTGAGTAGGCCTAGTCTTTGAAAAACCAGCATGAGACTTGATTCCTTGGTACACATGGAAGGTTTGAATTATTGATTTAGATGGCACTAGTATTCCCTGTCCATGCTTGTCATTGGAGCTTTGTTATGTTGATGTTATAATGACAGCTATAGGCCTGTTACCTGAAACATGACACCTAATACAGTAACAGTCTGATTACTACAGCTGTACAATTCTGCAAAACATTTCTTGTTCAATTTTGCTCCCACATAGGCAGATATTGACCTGCCTCCTTACTCACCAGATGTCATTTTGATTTGATTTGGTACACTGTAGAGTGCATGTTAAGTTCACAACGTGTAGAGACTTTGTGTAGTGCATCAGATTTTACAGAAAAGAGACTTGGAACATTTCTGACATTTTTTTTTCCTGCTAGAACTAAAGTTCACACAGCTTTGGTAAAATGACATCTTAAGTTATCAGGGAGATGAGACTTGGCATTGTCTGGGTGAGAATGCATAATTCCTGATGAGACAGACCTTATGAGGGATGGAGGTGGTGAAAGATGAACATATGACACTCTCTGACTCAACAATAAGCTTACAATGCCTTTCTCAGACCATGTACTGTCGTTGATATTAGATATAAACTCAGTTTGTTTTTACGTCATCTGCACCATACAGATTCAGATGCACTAATCTCACAACATGATGACTGCCATTTGTCTAGAACACCAGCTGTGTTCTCAGGACCTCATGTTGCTGTTGCCTCAAGACCTCTCTTTAACTCCGAGGAGGATGATGGTTTGTCCAGATGTTAGCGGAGTAGGTGAACCTTGAGACTACATCATGTGACTCTACAATGCTACATTTCCAGTTCATATTTCTCCCTAAAATCAAGTAAAAAAAAAAAAAAAATTATAATAAAAATAAATAAAAAATAATAAATATATATATATATATACACCGATCAGCCACAACATTAAAACCACCTGCCTAATATTGTGTAGGTCCCCCTCGTGCTGCCAAAACAGCGCCAACCCTCTTCTCAGAATAGCATTATGAGATGGTATTCTTCTCCTCATGTTTTTTTGATTTTTGCCACCATTCAGAGTAAATTCTAGAGACTGTTGTGTGTGAAAATCCCAGGAGATCAGCAGTTACAGAAATACTCAAACCAGCCCATCTGGCACCAACAAACATCCATATGATTATTTTAATCAGCCAATCATGTGGCAGCAGTGAAGTGCATAAAATCATGCAGATATGGGTCAGGAGCTTCAGTTAATGTTCACATCTAAATCAAAATCAAATCACTTTATTGTCACACAGCCATATACACAAGTGCAATGGTGTGTGAAATTCTTGGGTGCAGTTCCAATCAACATAGCAGTCGTGACAGTGATGAGACATATACCAATTTACAATAACATCAAATTAACACAACACAATTTAAACATCTGTTATACACATAATTACACTCAACAATATACAAATAATAACATACACTGTACAGAATACAATACGCTGTTTTGTTTTTGTTTTTTGTTTTTTGTTTTTTACTATATAGAGACACATTATTCAATAAAAACTAAAAATTAAAATATATATATAAAAAAAAAAGATATATATATATATATATATATATATATATATATATATATATATATATATATATAGAATGTACAGTATTGTACTGTATTGACATTCAGGCTGTCGGTTGATAGTCAGTTGTTAAGAGAGACATAATATAATAATAATATAATTTATGACAGTCCGATGTGAGATATAAGAGTAAGAGTAATAAAGTGCAGTGCTGATGTATTTTGATCGTGAGAGAGTTCAGAAGTCTGATTGCTTGGGGGAAGAAGCTATCATGGAGTCGGCTGGTGCGGGTCCTGATGCTGCGATACCGCCTACCTGATGGTAGCAGTGAGAACAGCCCATGGCTCGGGTGGCTGGAGTCTCTGATGATCCTCCGAGCTTTTTTCACACACCGCCTTGTATATATTTCCTGGAGGGAGGGAAGCTCACCTCCGATGATGTGTTTGGCAGTTCGCACCACCCTTTGCAGTGCTTTGCGGTTGTGGGCGGTGCTATTGCCGTACCAGGCGGAGATACAGCCAGTCAGGATGCTCTCTACAGTGCAGGTGTAGAACCGTGTGAGGATGTGGCGGTTCATTCCAAACTTCCTCAGCCGTCTCAGGAAGAAGAGGCGCTGATGAGCCTTCTTCACAACGACTTCAGTGTGGATGGACCATGTGAGATCCTCAGTGATGTGTACACCCAGGAACTTGAAGCTGCTGACTCTCTCCACTGGTGCTCCATTGATGGTGATGGGACTGTGTTCTCTGTCTTTTCTTCTGAAGTCCACCACAAGCTCCTTTGTCTTACTGACGTTGAGGGAGAGGTTGTGCTCCTGACACCAGTGTGTCAGAGTGTGCACCTCCTCTCTGTAGGCTGTTTCATCATTGTCAGTGATCAGACCTACCACCGTCGTGTCATCAGCAAACTTAATGATGGCATTGGAGCTATGTGTTGCCACACAGTCATGTGTGTACAAGGAATACAGTAGTGGGTTGAGAACACAGCCCTGTGGGGCTCCAGTGTTGAGGGTCAGTGATGAGGAGATGTTGCTGCCTATTCTAACCACCTGGCGTCTGCTTGACAGGAAGTCCAGGATCCAGCTACACAGCGAGCTGTTTAAGCCCAGAGCCCGGAGTTTCTCATCTAGCTTGGAGGGCACTATGGTGTTGAATGCTGAGCTGTAGTCTACAAACAGCATTCTCACATAAGTGTTGTTTTTTCCAGGTGGGAGAGAGCAGTGTGTATTGTAGATGCAATGGCATCATCAGTGGAGCGGTTGTTGCGGTAAGCAAACTGCAGCAGGTCAAGATTGAGTGGCAAGACAGAGCAGATGTAATCTCTGATTAGTCTCTCAAAACATTTGCTGATGATGGGGGTCAGAGCAACAGGACGCCAGTCATTTAAACAAGTTATTTTTGATTGTTTTGGAACAGGCACGATGGTGGATGTTTTAAAGCATGTGGGGACCACAGACAAAGAGAGGGAAAGGTTGAAAATGTCCGTAAAAACACCAGCCAGCTGGTTCGCGCACGCTCTGATGACGCGGCCCGGAATGCCGTCTGGACCCGCGGCTTTGCGGATATTCACCCGTCGGAAGGATCGGGTTACATCCGCTACAGAGACGGAGAGTGAACTAACCTCTGTAGCTTCAGCCGCGAGAGCTCTCTCCGCGAGGGCAGTGTTATTTCCCTCGAAACGAGCATAAAAAGTATTTAGCTCATCCGGTAGAGAGGCAGCGGTGTTCATGGCGGAGTTTTTATTCCCTTTAAAGTCCGTGATGATGTTAATTCCCTGCCACATGCTTCTAGAGTTGGTGGTGTTAAACTGTCCTTCAATCTTGCTCCTGTATTGGCGTTTTGCTGTTTTGATTCCGCGTTCCCGGAATTAAAAGCAGAGGTCCGCACATTAAGTGCCGCGCGAACATCGCTATTGATCCACGGCTTCTGATTCGGATAGATTCGCACAGTTCTGGTCGGAATCACTTCCTCTACGCACGTTCTGATGAAACATATTACGCTATCAGCGTAAAGCTCGATGTCGTCATCAGAGGCGGACCGGAACATCTCCCAGTCCGTGTGATCAAAACAGTCCTGTAGCGTAGAGTCTGATTGGTCCGACCAGCACTGGATCGTTCTGAGGGTGGGTGCTTCCTGTTTCAATTTCTGCCTGTAAGCGGGCAGAAGCAGAATGGAAGAGTGGTCCGATTTGCCAAATGGTGGGCGGGGGAGGGATTTGTAGCCATCCCGGAACGGAGAGTAGCAATGATCCAAAACCCGGTCCCCTCGTGTGTTGAAACTAATGTGCTGGTGATATTTTGGTGCGACTGATTTTAAACTGGCTTTATTAAAGTCCCCGGTCACAATGAACGCAGCCTCAGGGTGCACGGTTTCCTGCTCACTTATAATCCCGTACAGTTCCTTGAGTGCCCAGTCTGTGTCGGCTTGTGGGGGGATGTACACAGCTGTGATAATGACTGCTGTGAATTCCCTCGGTAGCCAGAATGGTCGACACAGAAGCATAAGAAATTTCAGATCAGGAGAACAGAAAGACTTGATGGAATGTACGTTCCTCTGATCACACCAGGATTTGTTGATCATAAAACATACACCACCTCCTCTAGTTTTACCTGAGAGGTCTTTCGCTCTGTCCGCTCGGTGCATGGAGAACCCCGCGGGTTCAATGGCTGAGTCTGGAATCTCCGCAGACATCCAAGTTTCTGTTAGGCAGATAATGCAGCAGTCCCTCGTCTCTCGTTGGAAAGAGATCCGCGCTTTCAGCTCGCAGAGCTTGTTATCCAGAGACTGAACATTTGCCAGTAGAATAGTGGGTAGCGGGGGTCGATTTGCGCGGTGTCTTACTCTGATGAGAACGCCGGCTCTGTTTACCCTTTTCCTCTTGCGTTTCCGCGGCCGTGCTGCCCAGACAAAGGGCTCCGCTGGCGTGTTTGTAAACAGCGGGTCGGCATTGAGGAATGTGAAGTCCGGTTTTCGGTGTGAGATCGCTGAACCAATGTCCAAAAGTGTTTGTCTGTCGTAGACAATAAGGCAGACAACATCCAAGACAAAAAACATAAGAATTGTAAACAAAACAAAACAAAACATTGCTATGTTGTGTCGGAGCTCGCAACGCAGCAGCCATACTCGGCGCCATCTTGAGTCCAACCATCTACCATCAGAATGGGAAAAAAATGTGATCTCAGTGATTTGGACCGTGGAATGATTGTTGGTGCCGGATGGGCTGGTTTGAGTATTTCTGTAACTGCTGATCTCCTGGGATTTTCACACACAACAGTCTCTAGAATTTACTCTGAATGGTGCCAAAAACAAAAAAAAAAACATCCACTGAGTGACAGTTCTGTGGACAGAAATGCCTTGTTGATGAGAGAGGTCAACAGAGAAGGGCCAGACTGGTTTGAACTGACAAAGTCTACGGTAACTCAAATAACCGCTCTGTACAATTGTGGGAAGAAGAATAGCATCTCAGAATGCTATTCTGAGATCTGTTTTGGCAGCACGAGGTGGACCTACACAATATTAGGCAGATGGTTTTAATGTTGTGGCTGACTGGTGTATATTATTGTCTGAAAACAAAGTCTAAATTATAGACCAATTTTTTTCAGTAGCGGTGCTGTTGTGAGCTCGTCCATGAGACCGCAGTGCTGGGCCAGTATTAACACACATCAATGGATGAATAGCTTAAAACGGGTGTCATAATCAATTTCAGCCTGGGCATCAGGGTTTGTTTTTGCCCTTAAAGGACTGGTTGAAAATGTGGCGCCAGCACCTGCTTTGGTTGCACCCATGAAATTACCAATAATATTACACATTTTGTGCACTGAGATGCACATTTGACAGTAAAGCATTGATTATGAGGTTGGGATGCAGATGTAAATTATGATATTAACAATAGTAACATCTGTGGAAGAAATGAACACCTTATTTTTATAGGGCTAAATGGAAATATTCTGACAGTGTGACTAAGTTGGGTCTCTTTTACAGATTCCTTTCATCCGGCTCCTACTGATTAAACTACAGTAATCGCTTGGAAATTCTGAAGCCAAACAAAACAACTTACATTTTCCTACAATCAGAGAGCATTACAAGAGAAAACATTTTATATAGATGGAAAACTGATAGCTTGGTCCATAATAATTATGAAAATGTACCATAGTTCTTCCGTAGTGTCCAATTTTTTTAACAAATTATATTCGGAATAAGACCATGGTAACCAAATGTATAACCATGCATGGCTCCTCACTACCATGGTTTGTAACTATGGTTTCTATATAAAGAACTATGACATTTTTGTCATTATAAATGACAGTCTAAATACATTTAGAAACTTTTTCTGACACAAACGCCATAGTTAATACAGTTAATGTTACTGCAGTAAATCCATGGTAAATATTTGTAAGCGTTGTGATTAACGATGCACTGATATGGAATTTCTGAGCCGATACGATAATGCACAGCCCAATGTTGCACTGCTGCAAAATGCATATAGGGGAAACATTGCAATTTTTGTCTTTATGACATTATTTTCATAACAATTCAACACGCCTCCAATTCTCATTACTGTAATGCAAAAAATCCCCTACCCATTACTGTAATGCAACATTTTTTTATTTTTTTAAAATTGTAAAGTATTTGTAAGTCATAGTATTATTTGTTGTAATGTCTTTAATATATGCTGACATGTTTTTGTGAGCTTCATCCACAATCATGCTACATGCCATGTCACATCAAATGGTGATGGAGCCCAATGGAATGGATCTAAGATGGACGTGGAATTTGGACAGTCTTGGTCTGTATCTTGCTCTTTGGTTTTCTTGGAGACAATAAGAAATAGCCTGCAGTGAATGATGCTCTTTTTTGTTTGTAAGAGCCCAGTTTATAGGGCAACATTCCAGACCATTGGCTTTCACAGTTCTCCTATCCATAACCATGGATCATGACACTTCTCCTAAACAATGTGTCAGTGCAGCATATGACTTTATGTTGTTAAAATGTTAGTCAAAGCAATATAATGTAACTATTTTTGAGCTACAGTTGTGCCATTTTCCCAAAGCTATGTCGAGACTAGCAGTGGACTAAAGAGTATTGTCAGTAGAGAGTTGCCACCAGGTCACAGGCTCTGTGAATTCAAGCTATGGCCCTGGCCACCATTCATAGTCATAATAATTTGTTTCACATCCTTTTTTTTTTTTTTTCAGTAATGCAGACATACGACTTTGAACTAAAACAATAACATGTATTATTGCTGACAAAAGAAGGGCCTGGTGGTATTTTAGATGTTTAGATGTCATCTGCCCAGCTCAAAGAACTCATTGATTATTGTTTGATAGTGTTTTCATTTTCAAGAATCTTCTGTGGGAAAAAAAACATTGCACACAAATCTTCCTTTGCATAACATTGGAGATACATTAAGCCTTAGTGGTGGGCAGTAGTCCAGTAACCTCATTAGATGCTCTGTTGGAGAGTGTTCTGCATAGCCAGTAAATAAAGAACAGCCTCTCATGGTCGTGTTTGTGGGGGAAGTGTGTCGGTGAGAATGTGACATTCTATAGCAACCTTGTCCATTTGGATTGCGCTCCTCTCTCCCCTTAGTCACAGTTTTTGTGCTGGGGAAGTTCTCCACCCCATGCATGGTCTTTTGAGTACTGTGGATTTCCCCATAAAACTCCACTTGGGCCTGCCAAAGATACACCTCCCACCCTCATTCTTGTGAAGTCAGCCTAGAAACATGGCACCCAGAGTAAGTATTGGAATGAGGAAGTTTGGGTGCTCTGAGAAATGATCTTTCGAAAAAAAAAAAAAAAAAAATATTTAGTTATATATATATATATATATACAGTGTTAGCACTCTTATATGTCTGCTGTCTTAAATTCCAAGAAACCAAAGCAAAACCATGGAGAAATACAGAAGTACCACACTAAACAGTCATAAATACAGCACAGAATGCAAAAAAGTTCCAGATCATGTCTGGGCCTAATTATTGTGGGAACAGTTTTAAATTACTAAGAAAAGAACAAAAAATTAGAGAACTGATCAATTTAAATTGTCTTAAATACAAGCGTAAAACAACTCTGCATAATAACATTATTATTTTAAGATTTATTGTGGAAGTGTACTGCTTGATTTCTCCATCAAACTGTTTACCACATATATTTGTATATATGTGTCTGAAACCTGAAAAATGTTACCTTCTCGGGCAGTATAAAGGCATCAAGAAATACTTGTGTTGTAATCAACATTTGCTTGGATATCTCCATCACCGTGTCCCAACCAGACTCGACATGACGTCTTGACACACAATAAAAGCTATCTTTCAATGTTAATCAGAGTTTTTGTCCTAACCAGCCCACGACGAGCAATAGGGCTTTCTATCCATCTCTTGGTTTCTTTTTCTGCATCATGCTGAGGTCTGTTTCTTTTCAGTTGGAGTTCTGTCACAAATACAGCGATTCAGAGTGGAGGAGAGGTGACACACGTACCGGCTCTCTCTGACTTTCTCTCAGATTCCCTGTCATGTGAAGCCCCTGGGCTTGCCGTAGAAGCGTATGTCAATACACAGCTTTAGTGAGAAAAAGTTGATCAATAAACAGACCGTTCCACCTGATTTATCCGATTTCTGATTTTATTAGTAATTTAAGTGAGTGTCACAGTGACATGTCGCATCCAGTCTGGACAGACAAATTGCTTGTCGCTAGAATCTTACCACATAACATCTTTTTAGAACAGTGTTGAGCTTGAATTTGTTCTAGATCATTAGACATGACATTGTAGTGTCTTGAAAGTCTAAAACCAGTTTCTTTGGAAGGGAACCCTTCTACAAAAATGCTGTCAGTTCTGTCATTGACTAACTAGGCAGTAAGGATTTGCTTTGCTTTCAGACTCATACCCTGTAATAATTATCCTCTTAGTACAGTCCATCATGGTTGATTAGCCTTATTGTTTCTTTAATCAAAGCTAATACAAAATCCTATTATCAAAGCCTTTTCGGTTCTTTGTCTTTATGGAGCAGTATTACAACCATGATCTCTTCAAAACCAGCTGGTGTTTCTCACCTCTCCATCACATGGAGTGAGTTTGTCTAGAATGATCCAATTCCCCCTTGTGTTTGGGCTGTTTTGAAAGGAATGCTTTTAAATGAAGGCAGCACTCTCATGTGCCACACTGTGGGCACAAACAATGCCAGTGTGGTAAACACCCAACAGTAATATAAATAAACAGCAGAAAAGTGCTACAATATGGAAGCTTCCAGCCCTGAATGTGTGTTGCAATAGCAAAGAGGGACAGGGAACGACCCGCCTCCATTCCAGCACCCCCACCTCCCCACGCATCCCCCTATTGTTGGAATGAAATTGGACCTGTTCAATAAATAAAAGCAGACGGTCAGCAGATTGGGTTCCAGAGAGGGAGCACTGCAGCAGAATAGAGAAAGAGGAAAGAGATGAGAGAGGAGTTAGGATTAGAGTTTTCGGGGGTGTACATTAGATCTGAAGAAAGATGGTTAGGAAGACCATTGACATGTAGCTAGGGAAAGGATGTTTTTAGTTAGACTCTGTCCAGGGCTGGAACACAGGGTGAGAGAGAGGGACAGATACAGAATGAGAAAGGACAGAGAGGCAACACAGGAGCCTTATCGAGTTTAGAAATGTCAACAAGGGACGGTTGCTAAAGTTTATTCCTGTTGGGCAAGGCAAAGCCAGATGTTTTAGCTGGAGTCTGACACAGGGCATGTTTCCAGTGACATCTATTTTTTCAGTCCAAACTTAAAGTGAAAATGCTGTGCTATGTCAACCTGAAATCTAAATTTACCCCATTTATTTTTCTTTATACATGTTCCTGGTCTTATTGTGAACAATGCATTGATGTATTTTATTCCAAAGAAGTTAAATATTTCTCTCTGGAATTGTTAAAAATGCCAACATCAAAAACATACATTTTTTATAATTTGCTCTGCCTCTCCCTTTGGGCTGACATCGACAATAGGGATGGGCATTTTGAGTAATTTTGTCAGTAGCGGATTTAGGCATGGGCGACGTGCTGTTGCCCTGGGTGGCATCTTGGGGGGGCGGCGGCATCTTGACATGACATTTTTTTTACATAATGTAAAATTTAAGTTCAACCTTCAACCTTAGAACCTGTTTTTCTTATTTAAAAATGAGCACTATGCATAAACAACAAATAGATTAAAAAATTACAAAAAATTGTTTTAATAAAAAATAAACAACAACAACATTTTACTCACACATAGAAACATACTGTACATTCCAAGTCTTTTAAAGCAATACAGTCACCTTAAATAATGACAGAAATTTATTTTTGGGTGAAATATTTTAACAACGTCATGGATCCAGAGTGTCAGCCAATGCATTGAGTTGTAATGGAAAAATGTAGCAAGTTTTTACTATTTCAATATTTAAAGCTGAATGCACATTCCTAGTTGGCAAGCCGTCTTTATTTCTCAAACCTCCCCTCTGACTACTTGTCATGCAAACCATTTTCACACTAATACGTTTTCGTTTGAAAATGCATTGTTTTTGCTACACTTATGCCTCTGATCCACACTGGAATGGCCTTTTTCTTCCACCAAAAATGAACACTTTTAAAAATGTTCTCTAGTACTGCATACTTTGGAAAACGATGGCGCTAGGAAATGGAAAACAGAATTTTCACCCGGAAACATAAAATTGTGGATGTGGCCATAGGGACCACCTTCTACCATCCATTAAATTCCCGATTAATAAAATCCAGCTCAACGTTTTTTTCTTGTTGATTAACCTGTTTCGCTTGTACGTCACAGGGAAGTAAAATGTTTCATGTAGTCTTTAATATACACTTTACATACAGTTATGTGGAGCAGAATTTTGGACCAATGAGATTTGCACATGCACATACACACTCAATCATTGACACAAATACACGTGACTTGCACAAATACACAGAAATACATCAGTGATCATGTTACATCAGTAATCCTCAGTGCTGAATCTTTCATCTAATATACAGTTGCTTCTTTGTTTTTATGCCAACTGTTTAAGAGAGTGTATGACCACATTGAAAGACAGTGAGTGGGTGTTAGGCCTTTGTTTATAAAGCTGTCTGTCATTATACCACCACTGTCACTCCAGAGCCAAGTGTCTCTCTCACACAAACACACAAATACACACACACACTCTCTCACTGGTTTTCTTTGTTCATTCATCCTTCTATATTAGCTCAGGAGATTTGCTCATCATTTTATATTTCATGTTCTTAATGACCTTACAATTCTTGCGAGCTTACAGGCCCTTCACTGGTGCTGACATTTGATTCTGCCATCAAAACTAGTAGCATGGTTTTGACATAGAATAAATTTACATTTTTCAAGTTTTTATATTTATAAAAATTATCAATTATTGGCTAGTAAAGTTACACTTACAAGAAAGTTAGTTTGATTGGTTGCTTCCAAGATCACATTAAATGTGCCAATTCAAATGCTTATGAATATACAGAAATACAAAGAATATGGAATATATGCAATACACAAAATGGGTGTGTAATAGTGTACCAGGTGAAAATTTAAATTGTAATGAGCAAAATCGATAGAATCTGGTTGCAGTAATTACAAATAAGTAAACAATTAAAAAAATTAAATCCACTGCTATATTATATGTACATTATCAATTGTAGCAATTTTTATGAATATAGAAAGTCAGCTGTGAAGTTCAATATCCAGGTGCAGATTTTAATGGCATGGCAATAGCAATCCTTGTCAAGACCTGAGTCAGAAGGCGTGATCAGTGATTGGAAGCGACAGAGAAGGCATTGTCTTCATAAGAGAAGGTTTTGCTTTTCTTGCCTTTTTTAGTTGCCTTTTAGAAAAGAATGCCTTTTAAGTGTTTAGCCTTGTAGCCAAGCTAAACATACAATCATTGAACGAGCATTGTAGAACTCTGCTGATTTCTATTTTCTTCAGGACTGTATGATGTATGAAGCAAACAACAGAGTTTGAGAATTTAGGAGAACTCGCATGTTGGACTAAGATAAACTTAAGGCCCATTTTGGGGGCTTTCACACTGGGCACATTTGCTGTGGTCCGATTCCAAGTGCGATAGTTCCCGGTGCCCCGAGCAGCGTTGGTCTGGTTTCACACTCACTTGATTCTATCGAACCCTGGTCCATTTATGTTCATCTTACATCATTGCAAACACGCATGGAGAACACAGCGCAACTCATCATACTTTTTGTTTTTTTGTTATTTTGGTGCCATTATGTACAACAGAGTGAACGACAACTGCGTATATGTGCGCTTCATGGCGTAACTCATCAGATGTCCAGGGGAAGCCGGCTTGCTGCTGATTGCAAGGAATTCATTTGTATCTTTGTTTACACTGCACGCTTACTCACGCTCTTGTCCAAGGTGAAGTTGTCGCCAATTTCATCTCCTATTATACCCTATATTTATAGTATTTATAGTGTTGATTGTACTTGTATGTCATTGTGGTGTCATTACTTTTTTGGGACTGTCAGGAATAAAAAACACATGCGCAGGTTACTTTACTTCCTGAACGAGTGCGCACCCGTGTCCGAGTTGCTTTCACATTCACGTGAATCGTGCTACAGTTCCATTGCAACCGAACTCAGACCACCTCCTATAGGTAGTCTCGGGTTTGGTACCACGGTGCGCTCCCCGGTCCGCATGACAGCTTTCACATTACCAATTTTTCATGCAAACCGTGCTCTGTTTTGAACAAACTGCCAGTTTGAAAGCACCCAAAAAAGTATGATGAACAGTGGCATCAAGATGACTTGTTTCACTTGTAATTCAGTAGAAGCATTAGTTTTGTTTTCTGCACCTAACACAGGTGTGTGCTAGCAGACACCCTATTTCCTTCTTCTGCCTGGTCAACTTGTGATCATTATTAGAGTGTTAATCTGGCTTAGTGACCTCCTCACCCTCCAGTGGGACCATATGCTCTTTCTGTATTACTGAGAGCTCTGTGTGACAGTGGGTTTCTGGGATAGTGTCCTCTAGTCTTGCCTTCTAACCACAGGAAAATATAGTCCAGACATTGTTTACAACAGTACAGATATGTCTAGAAGGATAGAGGGTTGTCTTTGCCACAAGGAACAGTGAGTTAAAACTGTTCCATAGTAGTGCCAAACAAATGAGATATTATCCAGTCCTGGCAGGAAATTACTAACCTCTAAATGTACATTAAATGCAAGTTAAGGATATGTCTATGTATGGCTCTGTGAGCTTTAGCCTACTTTTGATCATGAATTACTGGGTCCTTTCTTTCATTCCTAAAGATTGGTGTGGTGTGACAATTTAAACCTGCTTAAACTTGGCAGTTCTGCTTAAACCTGCAGAGCTATTGCCATAGAGAATATTCCATTCCTTAAACGCTTGTGTTGTGTTTGTTTGTGCTGACATCTTTTGTGTGCCCTGTTAAAAATGACCGGCTTACTAATATTGTTAATAAATCTCTCATATTGGATATATTATCCCAAGATATTGCATTAGATCTTTTTGTCAACTTCTTTTTAGTAATTATGACAATATATTTGAACATATAAAAATAAATAAAAATAAAAATAAAAATATTGAAAGAAGGATTCATTGAACTGAGCTTCTACTGGGCTAGTGGGGTCACTCCCTGCAGAACTGTAAAAATAATAAATAAAAAATATGTAATAAATTAAGAACCACTTGCTTGATCTAAACAAAATAGGTGTCATTTTAAAGCTTAGAATCTGGACTTTACAGTGCATATAGCTGATCCTACCAATTCTTTAATAATGCTTTTGTTCTCATAATTTGCAGTGTTGTTATTACAACAAATATATTCAGAGTTGGTAAAAACATAAAAAGGTGAGATAACCATGTGCTATATATCGTTGGAATGGTCTGAATTAGTCAAATGCAATGCGCAAATTTGTTTCACTCAGAGGCCAAACTGCAGTGAGTATTAGTGAATGAAATTCCCACTGACACATAAATACTGTATAATAAACAGGAGTATCTTTTTGTCACGTTTTTCCTTATTACTTCCTGAAACATACATATAACATAGACCATGACATATCGTAACTTACAGCAGACTATCCCGATTCAAACGAGCCCAAACACAACGTAATATTATATGTAGATATTGAAATAATTCTCAAAGAGTGTACATGCAAATACGGTGCACAAAAGGGCACGCAACACAAATGTGTATGTGTGTGTGTGTGTGTGTGTGTGCACATGTCTGAGGATTTTGTGTGTGCAAACACACATCCACATACTGTATGTGCTCATCATCTAAAGCAGTGGTTCCCAAACTTTTTACAGTGGTGTACCCCTCTAATCATTCAACATTCTTTTGCTTACCCCCTCTCTAATGCATAGATAACATTTACACAAGGTGTTTTGAAAATATGTATATTTAACACAATTAGCTTTGTAAAACAGTTCCCTTAATTCAAGCATGTCATATTTGTACGATACAATCAGTCTAGAGACTGTTGTGCGTGAAAATCCCAGGAGATCAGCAGTTACAGAAATACACAAACCAGCCCGTCTGGCATCAACAATCATGCCAAATCACTGAGATCAAATTTTTTCTCCATTCTGATGGTTGATCTGAACATTACCTGAAGCTCCTGACCCGTATCAGCATGATTTTATGCACTGCACTGCTGCCACATGATTGGCTGATTAGATAATCGCATGGATGATTGTTGGTGCCAGACAAGCTGGTTTGAGTATTTCTGTAACTGCTGATCTCCTGGGATTTTCACGCACAACAGTCTCTAGAATTTACTCCGAATGGTGCCAAAAACAAAAACATCCAGTGAGCGGCAGTTCTGTGGATGGAAATGCCTTGTTGATGAGAGAGGTCAACAGAGAAGGGCCAGACTGGTTCGAACTGACAAAGTCTACGATAACTTCGATAACCGCTCTGTTCAATTCTGGTGAGAAGAATATCATCTCAGATTGCTATTCTGAGATGCGTGTTGGCGCTGTTTTGGCGGCACGAGGGGGACCTACACAATATTAGGCAGGTGGTTTTAATGTTGTGGCTGATCAGTGTGTGTGTGTGTGTGTGTGTGTGTGTGTGTGTACACACGTATGGACAAATACAAGTCTGTTATATACAGCTATTGCAAGGGAATGTAATGGCAGAAGAGGTAGAATATGTTAGATAAATATAAATAGACTAAGCAGTGTATTGCACATAATTATTGCTCAATGGGGCAGTTTTAACTGTTCATGAGATGGATAGCCTGGATAGGGAAAAAACTGTTCTTGTGCCTTTCGGTTCTGGTGCTCAGTGCTCTGTAGCGCCTTACAGAAAGCAACAGTTCAAAAAGGTAATGGGCTGGGTGAGTGGGGTCCAGAGTGATTTTTTTCTAGCCCTTTTCCTCAATCTGTACAGTTCTTGAAGGGAAGGCAAGGGGCAACCAATAACATCTTTTTACGGTCTTTACTACAGGTTTAGCTGTTTAAGTTTCTGCCTGTAGGTTGAAACTCTGTCTAGGGACAGAGCGATATGCATCCTTTAATGTTGTGTATCAGTGATCCAGTATATTTCTGTCTCTGGTGGGGCGTGTAATGTGTTGTCTGTATTTTGGCAGTTCACGGGTGAGGTTGGCTCTGTTACAGTCGCAGAGAATAATAATAAGTGAGTCCAGGTATTGTTGTTTCGTGTCTGTGATCTGTTCAGCCAGCTGATTCAGTGCTGCGATCACACGCTTGTGGAAGAATGTAAACACTCACCAGAACAAATGAGGAAAACTCCCATGCTGAGAAGAAAAGCTTACAGTTGATAAAGAGCACTTCCAAATTAGGACAGCACATCTTCTTCAACGTTGTTACATCTGTACACCAACTTTCATTGATGTAAAAGCATGTTCCACCGCTCTCGTTTTCCCTGTTAACTCCACAATGTGATCTGCTCTGAACAGTTGGAATCCTGGCAGATGTAATGCGCTGTCCGGAATGGCTTCACTCAGTCGGGTTTCCGTGAAGCACAAGGCAGCAGAGTTTGAAACGCCCTCAGTTATGTTAAGGGTATACTTATGGTTCACTCTCTCCTGTGAGTCCTGAAGTTTTGAATCTCCCTCACACTCTTGACTTATGTCAGTGCACATTCTTTCTGTAACTGACACACATTGGCTTCTCTCTGTGGACCTGACAGAGTGCAGGAGCAAAAGGTGTCCATGATGCTGCCTGACTGAAATGTGACTGGTCTTGAACATAGACTTTTTTTTTTTTTTTCAAATATCTCACAGATGCACTAGAGTGGATTTTTCCTGCTTGTGTGACTCAACATTGTGAATTACTTTGTCACTAGGTAAGCACTAGTTTTTTGTGGCTTTCGTATGGGTTTGTGAGTTTCTTTAATGCTGTAGTATTTTATTCCCTCCCACAGTGAACGTGTACATAGAGTAAAGTGGAAGCCCCTCTACTCCCTGAAACTACATGAAACATTGGGACAAACTTTCACTTTCAGACACGATTGCTCTGTTCCAAAACCTAGTCAGAGGTCTACAGAGGCAGCGTTTTTAAGACATCATATGTGCGCTCACTACGCAAAAGCTGTTCCAAAAGGTAGGAGACTTAATTGAGCTGCCTTCTATTGCACTGAATACTGTACGTAATGAAAAATCATTATTATTATTATTATTATTATTTTTAATATACTTAGTGTATCAGTTGATGTTAAAGGGATAGTTCCAAAAGTATCCAAAAATGCAAATTCTCCCACTGTTTACTCACATTCATGCCATCCCAGGTGTGTGACTTTCTTTCATTTGCTGAACACAAAGATTTTTAGAAGAATATTTCAGCTCTATAGGTCCATACAATGCAAGTGAATGGTGGCCAGAACTTGAAGCTCCAAAAATCACATAAAGGTAGCATAAAAGTAATCCATACGACTACAGTGGTTTAATAAATCAGAAGAAAAAAGTCTTCAGAATGTGTGAAAGTGGATTTATAGTAAAAAATGATTTTATTTTTTTTTTCACCCAATTTGGAATGCCCAATTCCCATTGCACTTTTAAGTCCTCGTGGTTGCGTAGTGACTTGCCTCAGTCTGGGTGGCGGAGGATGAATCCCAGTTGCCTCCGTGTCTGAGACCATCAACCCTCGCATCTTATCACGTGGCTTGTTGAGCGCGTTGCCACGGATACATAGCGTGTGTGGAGGCTTCACGCCATCCACCGCAGCATCCGCGCTCAACTCACCACGCGCCCCACCGACAACGAACCACATTATAGCGACCACGAGGAGGTTACCCATGTGACTCTACCCTCCCAAGCAACTGGGCCAGTATGGTTAACCACTGGAGTCGTATAAATTACTTTTATGCTGCCTTTATGTGATTTTTGGATCTTCAAAGTTCTGGCCACCATTCACTTGCATTGTATGGACCTACAGAGCTGAAATATTCTGATAAAAAAAAATCTTCATTTGTGTTCTGCAGAAGAAAAAGTCATGCACATCTGGGATGGCATGAGGGTGAGTAAATGATGAGAGAATTTTCATCTTTAGGTGAACTATACCTTTAAGTTGATGCTTATGTAAAGCATTTCAGTTGATCACTGAGGTTCTGTTTCAGCAAAAGAGGCGTTAGAAGGCAGCTGCCTGTGTAGGCCTATGCAGCTTACTAGGATTTGGAACAGACCTAGTCTCACACCTGGCAACCACTACCATAGCAACTACACAAGTCCTGCTGTGACCCATCACCTCCCAGTAGGGTCACCTGTTACTTCTCACCCTGAAACACAAGAGGTCCCGAGAGAGACACAGACTCCCACACATTCACTGCAGACAGAGGGCTCTTTCAGCATCTGAAACGTGTGTGTCTCAGCTCTCATTTCCTCTCTGTATCATTCTGTCTCTCCCGCATTCACACTCTCACAGAGGTACTTAATCCTCCATTCAGCCTGGAATGGCTTCATTAATAGTGTAGATCAATCTCCATTTGTAAAGGAGTGCCGTGACATTTTAGCTTCATAATCCTGGCAAAAATATACCCTTTATAAACATTTTCATATGCTCTAACAATTGTTTCACTTTTGTACATGCACACATGCACACACAACTTTATGACTCATCATTGTCTATTAACTTTGGATCACACAGTTTCTCTATAAAGGCCTCCACCTCATTATTGCCTTCATGTGAATGACTGAATGTGTTTTAGAGGCTGTTTAAACACTGAATCTCAGCTTGTAGAACAGATGATGTCCAGAGAGAGGTGAAATCAGTCTCTCTGTTTCCTCCCCCTATAAACGATATACAGTATAATGATTTATTGAGTCCCATTAAGGCTCAACAGTAAGAATGGCCTGATGGCCCAGGGCCAGTGTGAGAGAGTTTCGGGTCACTTAACATAACTGTGACTTACCCAGTCAGGCCAGTGCTGTGTTTGTGCCGTATTTGCACTACATTAGAGCTGCTACTGGGAGAGCAGAGACCCAAAGAAGTGAGGGGCCATACACACAGGACATGTTCTTGCATTCAAAAAGAGCTAGACCGAGCACAGTGGAATGGAACAGAACACAGAGGACTTCAGATCATTTTTTTCAACATGACACAATATAAAAATAAAAATAAAAGAATACGCGATGCAAAGACGTTTATCTGTCCAACATAGATCAAAAATTAAAAATATAGCTGGAGCACATCTTGTGTGACTGCAACATATAGCTAACAAATAGCAACATTCTGGCCAGGAAAAAACTGACCCGACCGGACCTGTAAAAAAACAAAACAAAAAACTTGTTGAGCCTTGCTTATTTAGGAAAGCAGATGCTACAACAAATAGACTACATGGTATTAGTTCATCTTAGTTAGCTCATCGTGGAGGATTGTTGTTTTGTACGTTTCAAACAGCTGACCTGATGTCATCAGGTTTTGAGCTCATCTCTTCTGAATGTGTAATGATTACAGAGGAAAAAGTATTCCACTGACAAAAAAGTTAAGAAACAAACAAAAAAATAACAACAGAAAAGCATTGAAATGGACTAATTTGTTTGTTGTATGTGTCATATCTCTGTTGTTTGTGATGATCAGGTAATGAGTGAACATGGAGGCCGGATTGGTGGTGCGTGCCGTGTTTGAGTTCCTCCCCAGTGTATCTGAAGAACTCCCTCTTTTCACTGGAGATGTCATTGAAGTGATCAGTGTTGTTGATGAATTTTGGCTGCTCGGAATCAAAGATGGAGTCACAGGTAAAGTCTTGCCTTGAGCCCAGATTATGTGTAGTCTTATGGCTTCTCTACCAGTGTTGATATCTTTTTATTACAGTGTCTTTAAGTCAGTACTATTGATATTGCTTAAACATTCTTGTTAGGGGTATTTCTGAACCCTTAACCCTAGGTATTAAACTTAAATAATTCATTCAGCTTAAACCGCACAATGTACAAACTCAATTCAAACGGTCTTTTGTAGATAATTTCATCCTTAGGTGTGCTATTATTGGTTATATATAATTGTTTTTTTGGAAATGTTACACTTTCTATGATGTTTTTATTCTTTCTCAAGAATAAAGTTTGAAAATATCCCATTTACTTACGTTGACGGAGTGTTCAGCATTTAAATTCCAATGACAACTGAATTCCAATATTACATGTTCTTATTGCATCTATTTGCATATTAAGTTGTGATTGTTCTTTTCCTTTTTGCATTATTTAAACCAAACAGCCCCCTTTACACCTTACTCAGCATTGGTTCTCATAGACTGTGACCAAAAAACAACAAAAAATCAACAAGTTCCACGGTAATTACAATGGCAAAGCAGTTCTGATGTGGCTTTTCATTTTCACAGAACCAAAGCCTTAAACCTTAGCTTATCTAAGACTTTAAGACTATTGTTTTCCTGCCTTGCAAGCGCTGGTATTTCCTTCAGGAAATGCGAAACTAGTTCTTTCTATCACCTCTGTTTTTCCTCAGGCCAGTTTCCTAGCACATTTGTGGAACCTGTTACAATCCCAAGCATCAAGATGGGAGAGAATCTTAACGTGTGCATCAATGACTTTAATTCTGTGGAGCCCGGAAGCTTACCACTTAAAAGAGGTACATACATCATTCTATCAGTTAGTGAACATACAGTGTTTTCACCAGATCCGTTAAGGTCAGTAGTTTATGAAGGGTCACTTTTATGTCGAGTACAGTAAGGACTCAAGTTGGCGAAGTATTAAAATATGTATTTGGTGACATTCTCACTATAATAAATATATAGGAAAATATTAAAGAAAAGATGCTTTACTGATTACTTTTTTTTTTTTTTTTTGCTTCTTATTTCTTAAGGTAAAAAATAAAATGTGTTGATCATGTAAACTCCCTTTGTACTGCCATTTTCTCTTTCCCTCAGCATAAATCCTGCTCATTCAAAATGGCGTAATGAGGTAAATTTAGTTTTTTAGAGTAGAGGGGCTAGGTCATAAGTCACCCCTACTATAGCCATGGAAACACTGGGAAAGCACTAACTGAGATTTAGAGATTTAATCTTTGTGTTTGCTGTTTCAGCTAGTAGAGACTTGAATTATGTAAGACAGTGATAGATTGTTTTTATCCCTGGTGCTTCCAGTTTTTAGTCTTTTTTATGAACAGTGGAGGTTCTTTTTCAGTGTTTGAGCACTGTGTAGTTTGAAAATAGCATTGAAGACCAGATCTCAGTTCACCACAAGATGTCACTAGTTGTGTGTTTTTGTTATTGGGTAAATGATCTTTCTATTTCCAATGAATAGAAAAGAACATTAAAATTCTGTATGTTTGTATTCAATAATTCTCTTCCTTTCATCATTTACCTGAAGGTTTTTGTAGAATTTTTTTTTTTTTTTTTTTTTTGGTATTGTTGTGAATGCTGTTTTCTCTGATTTATGTTGTGTATTAGTTTTTCTCATTGTTAGTAAAGTGATCTTGTATGGAAGCTGTGATTTGTGCCTTGCACACTTTTTTGTGTGAAAAACACCATTGGATGAAGTTTGCTTCCTCTATCATAGTCAGTGGGGATCATAAACATTGTTCTAGTTTATGAGTTGAACACAATGGGAGGCGGAGCACGTCTGTGTGGAATGTGACCCCTGTGACCCCAGTGGACATTCTGGCTCACTTTGGTGTCTGTGTGCATGTATGTGTGTGTGTGATTGCTGACTGAATCTGACCGCAGTAATGACTACTACTCCCATGCAAACTAAATTAAGGTCAGAGGTGAACTTCACACAGATCTAATGCTATTTGCAAGGACAGCGTAAAGAAATTTGTTATGTGCTTGGTGAAAACATAAGTATTAGCTTAATTACACTTCTGCTAGTTATATCTACATTAATATATAAAACATTTAGCAGACAATGTTATCCAGAGCGACTAATTTATTAATAGTTTTCAACTGCATTTATGTCTCATATCACTTCATCCTGCTGTAGGTGATGTGGTTGCTGTTGAAGGCAGTGTGGATGTGATGTGGATGAGAGGGCGTAATGTGTGGGGCTCACGTGGACTCTTCCCCAAGTCATGCATTAAAGAGCTGGAGCTTTCAGGTCGGTCCAGACAGCTGTCAGAGCGCAGTGCAGCTGCCCAGGCCTCTGAACTGCCCCCACATGCACTCGGCCAGGCCCGTGCTCTCATGAGCCTCCATGCCCAACTGGATGAAGAGCTGGACTTCCGTGAGGGTGACGTCATCACCATCATTGGCCTGCCAGAGCCTGGCTGGTTCCAGGGTGAGCTGGACTGCAGAACAGGAGTTTTTCCTGAGGGCTTTGTGGAGCTGCTGGGACCCCTGCGCTCACCTTTGGAGGAGCCTGAACCTGAAAGCCTGGAACAGTACCCGGCTTACAGCATAGAAGAAGAGGAGAGAAGGGTGGAGGAAGAGAGAGACGAGGAAAATCTAGAATTGGAAATTCAACAACAGCAAGAGGAAGAGGAGGAAGAGGAAGGAGCTATGCATGGTGTTGCACTGTATGAATTCCGGGCCATTGAGCCTGGTGAGCTGGACTTTAATGTAGGGGATAGGATCCGAATCCTGGCGACACTAGAGGATGGCTGGTTGGAGGGGCAAATACATGACAGAAGAGGAGTTTTCCCCCATCGATTTGTCAAGATGGAAAGGCAGCTGCAGACTTTACCTCAAACAGAGACTTTATTGAATGAAATCAGTGCATCTGATAGAGGGGAAGAGGAGTGCTATACTCCTGATGATAACCTGGCTCAGCAGGACCACACAGTGCCAGAATACAGCCAAGAGCGGGCAACTCAGGAGGACCATACGGTTTGGGATCTGGATTACTTTGAACGAAGGGAGGAGGAGAGAAAGGAAGACTGTGTTAGCTACGCACATTCCAATATAAGTTCTCAAGACAGAGGAATGATTCAGAATCAATCACAGGTTCAAAAACGGAGGATTGAGAGACCCCCACCCCCTCATGCACAACCCCATAGAGTTGGTAGCTCAGCCCTATGTGCAGTCCAACGGACCAGCACAAGCAGCCCCATTCAAGGTAGACCCCAGTTGCCACCTAGGCCCAGTCTACATGCTCTCAGTAATAGACAATACAGCACAAGTTCCCATATTAGCTTACGAGAACCTCCCCCAGCACCCATCACAAGGAACCAAAGTCTGAACCCACACAACAGAATCTCACCTAATTGGACGAGAAACAATGGCCACTATGCCTCTCATGACAGCAGAAACCCCTTCAGCAGTAAGATCTCAACACATTCTGGTCAGAAGAACAGGCAGAAGAAGTTGACTCGCCATGCAAACGTCAACGATGCTGACCTAATCTCTGGTGGCCACAGCGACCCCTGGGCATGGTCTCAGGAACGGGGCTCAGATGGGTTGCCAACATCTCAGACACTTGGGACTTTGGCTGTATCCTCTGGTGACCTTGAAGCCAAGCTTTCTCAACAGCTGATAGAGTTCGAACGGAGCTTGCCGGGTCATAGCAATGGAGCCACGGAACAAACCCAATGGGAGGAGGTTAGTGACGAATGGGGCAACAAAGTTTCCCGCCATTTCTCTATTTTGGACTACAGCAGTGAGAATGACTTAATCAGTGGCTCCTCCCACTCCTCAATGGACCGTCTGTTACCTCCCACTTCCTCCCTTTCTGGCACTGCCTCCTCCTCTTTAGAGAGACGGAAAATGCTACGCCCGCCTCCTCCTCGACCGCGGGTCCTAAGGCTATCAGCTCCTATAAACACGCATTGTCCTTCCACCAATGGCCGCATTGCTCCTCAACCTTATAGACCAGCACGCCCAGTGCCACGCCCACCTCCTCCCTGCCCCCGCACCAGCACTGTGACATCTCACCCCCCTCCACCAACCTCCAACCCCTTCTACACCTTGCCAGATGAAAAAGAGATAGTTGAAGAGGTAGAGGAGGCAGAGGATGCTCTGGAGAAAGAGATGGAGAGAGAAAGGGAGAGGGAACAGGAGCAATACAGGTTGCTTTTGAGGTTGGAGGAGGTGGAGAGGGACATTGATATGTATTCTCATACAGCCCAGGAGCTGCAGGCCATGCTGGAAGAGGAGCAGGATGAGACCGCAAGACAACAGGCTCTGGAGAATCTGGAGTTCTGCACCTACTCCATGGAGACACTGACTCTGGAACAGCAGCAGCTACAAGGTAAGAGTCTCTAATTCTTCACTTTACTTCCAAAAAGTGATCGTTTGATAGGTTTTTTTTTTTTTAATGGTCATACCGATATCTAGAGATCACAATTATAAATAGTAGATAGCAGCTTCTCCTGGTTTCTGTTTAGACTTGACATTTTAGTAATTTTTTCACGCAAAGGAATTGTTAAAACATGAATAAAAGGAAGAATGAAATACAGTGCACGCAGTAGTCCTGTAACCACGGATGGTATTTAAAAGTACTAAATATCGGCCAATTTATCTACCTTTTACTTTATATCTGTCGACCACTAAAACTGCCAATCAGTTGATCTGGGAGTAAAGTAGAGGTCGACTGATATTGTTTTCTTACGACCAATAGCGAATGTTTTTTTTAAATGTTTCATTTTAAGTTGCATTTGTACTTTTTGACACAATAATAGCTAAATAGTTATTAGACTGCAACATTAAAAACATTAAAAAAAAACATTAAATGCATGATGTTTAATAATAATAATAATAATAATAATTTAAAACATCCATAATAAAACAATACATAAAAGTATTATTATTGTTATTGGTATTAATTATGCCATTTATATATTATGCCTAGTTGTTTTGCTATCTAAATGGTGTGTGCAATGTAACCATTAAGGTTAAAATGCTTTGTGTTTTGCACTAAATAATGAACTGCTGTCATGAAAAGTTTTTATGCAAACAATACATTAAATAAGTAAGTTACTTTATCTCTGAATACCATTGTTTCCTGTTGAACGCACAGTTGTGGTGTTGGTTGTTATTGTTTATTGACCATAGAAATGGTGCCATTTATTTGTAGATCCAGTATTTTAAAAAACGATTAAGAAGTAAAAGGTGAATATTAATAAAAAAAAATTTAAAAAAAAACATTGGTCAAGCTGATTATCATTGGTCAAGCTGGTCTATCTGTTTTAAAAAAAAAAAAAAGATATGGAATAACAGGTAATGTACAGCTGGCAGGCAGTCCCTCTTATCTGTTATCTGTCGGTCACACTCTCTGATTAAACAAAACACCAAATTCAGCCCTAGAAAACAACATGTGTGACTGTGTGTGTTTGACCATGCAGAGGTTTGATTTGAATACCTGCATACTTGGATTTGCATAGCAGTGCTCAATGATTTGAATCATATAACATACCCGTACCCAATCAGCCACTATACTCTTTGAGGTCAAATTACATCTTGCTGTGTTACAGGTGTACCCACTGAACTCCTTTGATATAGTATTGAAACCGTCATCCGAAACAAAGTTCACTGTACTGGGTGTGTCGATACACACAGCTTTTACTTATGTTGAATTTCTCCACACCATGTGAGTCAACGCAACATATTTCCAGGGAATTCTGTCTTTATGAATATGTATCGCTGTCTTACCCATGGCTTAGTGTAGTGTAGTGGACTAAAGCACTGAACTGGTAAGCAAAAGGTTGTTGGTTCAATCCCCACAGCCACCACCATTGTGTCCTTGAGCAAGGCACTTAACTCCAGGTTGCTCCAGGGGGATTGTCCCTGTAATCAGGGCACTGTAAGTCGCTTTGGATAAAAGCGTCTGCCAAATGCATAAATGTAAATGTAAATGTTATACTAAATAACAGTCTGAGAGAGGAAATTGGAAGGATCCTTGATAGATCTCATCCAGTCACCCTATTTATAAGCCCCGGCTTTTTAAGGTGCTCTCAAGTTAATCTTGGCATGCTAAAAGATCATGTGCTGACCAGACGGAGATTTGGGCTGTTGACCCTTTCAGGGTTACAAAGCAATGAAAGTAAATGAGGCCGAGTGCACTATAGTACATGTCTTCTAAAGCACTATAGCTTTGTGCGAAGAACAGATCAAATTTTAAGTCTTAACTGAAAATCTTCCCCTTCACCATAGCGCTCAAATCTCGTTCGCACTTCAGAATAATAACTTCCATGTCTTGACTGTTTATGATACAGACCATCAAAGATTTTCAGTGAATAACGACTACTACCCTTACCAATGACCTCGTAATTGCTTTAGCATGAGTGTATTACTTATGTGTGGAATGCTGGTCCTATTGGTTAGACCTTTCCCACTTACATATAAAGTACATTCTGAACCTATAGTGAGAGGGAGCGGTGACCAAGGGCCTCTCTTTACAGTCCCGTCACTGTGTTTCCCTCTCTTTCCCTCTCTTTCCCTCTCTTTCTCTCTCTCTCTCTCTCTTTCTCTCTGTCTCTCTGTACCTTTCTCTCTTCATCTCTCTTTACCCTCATAATCCCTGTCTCAATCCTGCTCCAGTCTTTTAGTATAGTGGTAGACATACCACAGTAATCAGGGTTCTTTGGAGATCATGAGCACCAGTGGATTCAGAGCCAGACTCTGGAGCTCTCTGGTGCGGCCTATGGTGCGTCTCACTGCACTTTTTGGCCATGTTCTTGGGACCAGAACTACATGTGCACCAGGTAAGACTCAGGCCATTTACACAGGACACATTCTTGCATTTTAAAAGAGCTAGATGGAGAATAATGCAGGTGTTTTAAGACTTTTTTATTTGCTAGAATTTTTGTACAGTCATATTCTGTACAGTTCTCTGCAATTTGCATGTAATTGTCACAGTAGAGTCAAACCTTTTCAAATAATAAGAAGCTTTTTAAAATGTGAAGTTCTTGAATTGATAATACTAAAAACGTTGCACTCATGGCACGAGATGCTATAAAAGCCGTGGATGAAGTGCAGCGGTCAAAGACGTCTATCTAGCACGTTTACATAGAAAAACAATTCCAAAATGGCTGAGAAAGATGCAAAAACATGTCCTGTGTGAACGGCTCCTAAAAGGGAAATGGATTGTGTATTGATCCTCAGTATGTGGTGTTTTAGAGTTTGGTTAAGGATTATTTATGGACTTGTTTTTAATGGTTCCTTTCCATTCAAAATTGATTTTGTGCCTGTTCGCTATTTCTGGCATTCCATAGCCAAGGCATTGCTCTTTTCTTTGTGTTTGTGTGTTCATAGCATGTGACATCTTTATGTGCATCACACACAAATACACTGTTTGCACACAGCTGTGTACACATCTTGTTTGATAAGTGTAACCTACTTCTTGCAAGGCACATCCATCTATTTTAAGAATAAGGGACAAGGAATTTCATTTCAAACTTGGATCATGTTTTGGACTTGATAATAGGACAATTATAAACCAAAGGAGTTCACCTTTGGATGGCTCGATAGGAGTGATTATCAGGCACAATGATGCATGTCTTTGGTTTGGAGCGCTGCCCAAGGCATGCTGAATACCAGCAGTTCTCTGTGATGCCTGTTCATCTTGGGTGAACTGCAGTGGATCTGAGCAACAGTGTTTGAGTATGTGAAATCAAATTTGATTTAAAGTCCTCTCTTGTTCTTCAATCAGTCTTTTCCTTCTTCCTTTATGCTGTTGTCTTTACTAATCAAAATACCTTTTTATGAAGGCTATATAAAATAAATAAAATTAGTGCATAGAAAGGAGATTAAATTGATTTGTTTACACTCACTGAATTACACAGTAAGGTTCAAAAGCCTTTTTTCCTAATTTGTTGAATTTGTTTTAATTACAAATTGTATTATCAGCATGAATTTCTTTAGAATTTGTTATGTCACCTTGGAATACAGTCTAGCTGTCATGGACTGGAATATGTTTGTCACAAAGAGCATCTTTTGTGCTTCAATGGAACAAGGAAATCAGGGCCTGTATTCACAAAAGATTTTCATGGGGAACCACGGCAATCGGGCTACCCGGTGTTGTGATGTTGTTGACGGGATGCACGCTCGTTTCATTACATCAACACAGGATGAAGAACCGAAAAAATAAATCCGTCCTTCCATCCATCCATCCATCCATCCTATGTGTATATACAGTATATAGATGGTTGTCTGTCTTAGATGACAAGTAGCGGTTCCCTGTCTACCAATCACTGAGGGCGATTTAAAAGAGTGTGCTAATAAAATGTGACATCATCTATAGCAACGAGGTCAACTCCGCCTTACTCCTATCTTAAGATTTCCTTAGTAAAACTTGCTCTTAGCAGTTTTGTGAATAGGTTTAAAGCAAAAACTCATAGATAGGAACTCTTTGGAGAACTCCTTGTGGTAAAATACAAATCTTTGTGAATACGGTCTCTGACCTTTTGCACAATGCTGTTAACATTGTCCATGTCACAAATATGCTTATTTGATTGTAGCAACCTCAAAATAGTGCAAAATCTTGAATATCTGGTTACACTCTACAATAAGGTTGTATTCATTAACATTAGTAAATGCATTAGGGATCACGAACAATTACGTTTTACAGAATTTTACATTTTTGTTCATGTTTATTAATGAATACTAGTGTTACTATTAATGTTAATATATACAACTTTTAATGTAAAAAAATATATGTAGAAATTAACATTATGATTAATAAATGCTATAAAAGTGTTCTTCATTGTTATTTCATTATTTCAAAGTGTTATCAAATATTTTATTCATTTTAAGTCATTACATTTTGTTGTTTTAAATTTTTTTAAATCCTAAAACTTTATTAGGTTTAAATTAGATTTTAAAACCCAAATTTAAATGTGGATGCAACCAGACTTTTGAACCCCACTGTATAGTTGGATGATCTCAATAAAATTCTTTAGTTGATTACAATGGGTGTCAGGTCTAGACTTCAGTCAAACCCCAGTCTTATATTGAATCATTGTGTTAGTAGCAGCATTTCCTGATGTGTTTCTCTTTATCCATTGAAGGTGTGTGTGTGTGTGTGTGTGTGTGTGTGTGTGTCTCTGTGTCTGTGTGGTGTGAGTTTTTGTGTGTTTCCACATTTATCATAACAGGGTGTGTTTCCCAGTAGAGAGGGCAGAAACAATGGTTATTTATTGTTACAGTGTAGGGAGTCAAGAGTATATCAGCTATGAAGCCGTGTTTGCTATACAGCGGTTTTCTAGGTGGGAGGAGATTCATTTCATCAGCTCTTCAGGAACGGAGAAAAAAAAAACAAGAAGAAATTGGAAGCAAGACAGGATTAGCAGTTATTTGAGACTGTAATTGATGGTGAAGGAGAGAGAAAGAAGTTTAGAGAAGACATTTTAGAGGAGTCCAGTCTTGGAGTGTTTTTGTCTTATCAGAGCCGCAAGCTCTCATGTTTCTAATGCATAACTCCCTTTGTGGAAACAAATCTTCCCACAGAGGTGATTGGAACACAGAAATATTTCTGATTCAGGTTATGATGGACCCAGTTATGCTTGTATCTGTGAGTTTTTGTGTCTCATTCCAGCCTTCAGCTGCCCCGTTCACCCTTATTCTAATAGGGAATCTGTTGGGTGCAAATAAAAAGCATCAAGCTTATTTGTGTCCTGGATCTAATCTTTAGCGCACCGCTTTTCTATACCCGTCTCATGCACAAAACTCTATTCAGGTTAACAGAAGGCACTTTAAAGAGCTGCACAATCCCATTGCCTGCTGGAAAGGCTGTGTGGGAGTCGATGGAGGGCATATTTAGAAACAGGATGAGAGGAGTGGTATGCAAGACCTGTATCCTCACCTCTGTCTCAAGCATGCTTCTTAGGCTGTAATTGCTTTTTGGATTCTGTGGTTAGTTTGGACTAATCAAAATGTATGAGACTGGTACTCACTGAGGGACATTGTCTCTGCTTGAAGTGCTTTTGATCTAGAGGCTCTAAATGTGTCCTAAATGAGAGTCATACTTTTTCATAGAGCAACTGGTTTCAATTTCCTTTTTTTTTTTTTTTTTTTTTTTTTAAATCTCTGGACATGAAGAGCCACTAACTACAGAACAATGTTTTAAACTCCCCAAGGACCTTGTTTGTTCACTCACACTTTCTGCCTTCTGCATGCCTCCATTCTTTTAAATATTAACCTAAAACATTCAACAAAATATGTAGGTTCAAATTCAAGTGAATGCATAAAACACGTTTTATAAGCAAAGCACCAGGTGTGCAATGTTTGAAAGGGAGTTCTTTTTTTAGTTTCAAAGGCTTGTACTTGTGTTAACAAACTAAAACTCATGTGCTAACAATTACACAACAAGAATGTCGCTCTTGATGTTCCTGGAGTGAAAAAACACTATGCAGTTTCGGTCTGCTCTGTGTAAAGTAATGTGAGATCTTAAACACTGATTATCAAAATACCAAAGTTCATAAAATAGAGAGAACAAGCAATCTGGCCCAGAAAATCTTCCATTCTCACTTTTCAACCTTAGCATCTGTGATATTTTAATTCCATAATTACTTGTAGCAAAACACCTCAGCATTTTTTGTTCTATGTTTACACCATTTTCATAGTACTGGGATTTGTGAACAGTAGCAAATTCCCTGTACTGTGTTCAATAGTAAATCATAGCACCGTGTACTGTTTTGTCTTTTACTGTCAAAGGGGAGTAATATAGTATACTGAAGCACATGAATAGCAGTTTTTTTTCTTCCTCACTTAAAAAGATGCCATAGCCTGTGAAGCTAGGGGCAGTCCTTAACAATGGCTCATTGTGGAGTGTGCAGGCACTCAACAGAGCGTGGTGCTCTCTGGAATAATCGGCCTGTGTCCAACTTTCCCAGGTCATCTTGTTGAAACATGAAAGCAGATTATGAATTCATGGGAACCTCTCTCATCTGAGTATCAAACAAATGTGCAAATGTTGTTCAGAGCTACTAAACAGGTTTATAATAATTATAATGAACAAGTTAGTGCAGATTTGATCCTGCTTTTGAAAGAACAGATAATACCAGTGTTTTCTCAGCTAAACTTTTTCTTTCTAGACTTTTTAAAGATGAGTACTACAGATTAGTAGACAGAGATCCAAGATGATAGTTTTAGTTGCATAACAATGTCAAAAGTGTTAAAATAGACAACATGCACCCTCAAGAGGCAGATACATTTCTGCTCATGAGCATTGCCAAGTTTAAAAAACACCTCAAAGAAGTTGAATAGGATATGAATAGGATAATGCTCCCTCCTCTTCCGAGGGAGGGTTATGAATCCCAGCCTGTGTTTTCCTGCAAACAGAGATTCCAGCAAATCATAGCCTCCCTGTAAACCATTCATGTGACTGTGTTCAATAATCAACCCCAAATACCTCCCCCTTGCCTCATCTCCATTCTTGCTGCCTCCCTCCCCCACCTCCTTCCCTCTCCTCTTCCTATTGGCTGAGTAGGCGGAGAGAAAGAGAGAGAGAGATTTGAGTTTCTCAGGTCTGAACCAGACAGTCCTGTTTTGTCAGGCGTCAGAGAAAGAGAGTTGGAGTGAGAGAGAGAGTTAGAGAGCATGTCTGACAGGTGGACTCCTCTACATCTGGATCTGGAATGTGAAATCTGGGGGAGCTAACACAGCTTGCCCTGTTTATAGGAAAAAGTGAAGTCTCACAGCAATTATGAAAGGACAGGTGGCCTTGGGCCACCCGATGCCATTTTCCCCAGTGCACTGCGACTTCAGCAGGGCTCCTCCCAAGAGAGGTAAGAGTGTGGAGGAATTGGTAAGTGAGAGCTGGGAGAAGGAGCGATGCATGCCGATGCTGAATTTTCAACAGCAGCAACAGCTTCAGCAGCAGCAGATTATATGCCAGCAGGAATTCAGACCTGCACCTGGACACTGGGATCAACAGGCCTACCTCGGACAAACCCTCGCACAAGCCAGTGGGATCCGTCAACACTGCTGGGAGTATGAAGACTGGGACAGGGTCCCTTATCGAGAGGCCCCTCCCCAGCAATTCTTCTATCAATTCCCAGAGGCTGTGTATCAGGAGCCAAGGATGCCACAGGAATGGACAGGCAATCACTGTTTTTATGAGGGCAGAGACTGTGTGGATTACTCTAACCACAGAGAGAACAGAGACTATGTTCCAAGCCTGAGGAGTAAGGATCATCCTGGCCATGTGAACCGGTACAACTCTTGGGAATCAGATGATTACTATGGGGAGCGAGAGCCTTACAGTCGTAGAGATCGTTATGTGCACAATTCCGACCGTGAAAATGTGGACTACTACACTAAGAAGCGAGATCATAACAGAGATGAGAACCGCAGGGGCCGGGACTCTCATGATCTAAAAGAGCTGGATAAGTATGACCGTTATGACAGTAGAGATATGCATTATGACAGCAAATATCAAGAACACTATGAAAACAGGAAAAAGGACAGGTACAGATATAGAGAAACTGACCTATATGATTCCAGAGACAATGACAAGTATGATCGTAGAGAGAAAGACCACTATGATCACCGAAACGAAGACCGCTACGAATATGGGGACCGTGAGGAAGGTTGTAGGAGGAGTGACAGCTACCAGAATAGAGAAAGAGACTCATGTGAACAAAGAGACCATAACAGATATGCACAAAGGAAAGGCAATTACTGTGACAACAGAGAAAAGGAGAAGATCCGCAATGATTTTAGGAAAGCTGACTACTATGACCGAATAGAAAGGACAGATGCTGAACTAAGAGACAGAGACTACTCTAAATATAAGTCAGGTGACAAACTAGATGCCAAGGACAAGGACTGGTTCGAACGCATGAAAGGTAACCACTATGACCTAAAGGAGAGGGACCGGTATGATTACAGAGAAAATAGCCAGTCTGAGAAGAAGGATCGCTTTGAGCCTAAGGAAAGAGACACAGTTGATCTCCGTAGAGAAAAAGACCACTATCATGTTTTCAGAGACAAGGATGAAAGAAACTACCGGAAAGATGATCGATATGATAGTGGTGTCAAAGACTGCTATGAAGACAAGGGATGCGAGAGAGATCAGTTTGACCAGAAAAGCAGGGAACGATACAGAGATCTAAGGTCTGTTTCAGAAGAACACAAACAAGAAGGTTACAATAGTGACTACAGCAGTGGAAGAAACTGCTTGGAATGGGAAAAGGATGTTTATAACAAGGAGACACTCAGGGAGAAACGGTCTTACGAGGATCCTTTCAACATCAGCTATGACCACAAGAACCAGGACAGTGATCGTTTGGGTTCAGGAAAACTGGATATGGAAAGACAAGTACTGACACGGAAGCCTGTTTATGTGGGTTCACTGGACAGGAACAGCTTCTATAGGAAAACAGCACCCAGCTCTCTTAGGAAGTCAGAGTATGCCACCAACAGGAAAAAGAAACAAGGTAAAATCGTCAGCACCAGCTGCACATGTAGTACCTAAACAATAAAACTAATGATGTCAGAACAGGGGCAGAACACACCTTGAGATAGATGTGGATGTTCTATGATGTAACGGAATTAGTTGAAAATGAAATAACAGAGCTATCTGTAAGCCAACCAAAACATGTCCACATGAATATCGCCTGTTTATAGCTAGCTTTTGACCTTCAGCTTTGCTGTGGACGTCTCCAGAATCAATTCAGGAAATACCAAAAGTGCTGATCATGCTGTCACCATCTTAATGCATAGGTATGCATGTCTGTGAGACTGGCTATTGAAATTCTCTGTGCGTAGTGGAATCTCAGTTTCACGTGTTTTTCTTTTTCGGAGAGGTGAACTTGGAAGCTCACAGGGTGGGGGGAACTGGTTGAACAGGTTTTGTTACTTTTCTGAGTCTTTGTTGTCTGTCTTTTCACCCCTCACTCTCTGTGTTTCTTTCTCTCTCTTCCTTTTTTGTCTTATCTCTTTTTTTTGGTAAACACTAGTCTTTGATAATCATTAGTGTTTGATGGCACTTTGATGTTAAACTTGATAAAGAATGAGAATAAAACAATGACATAGAAAACCCCATCCACCAAATGCCCAAATCTTTTTACCAAGAGCTGAAAAACGTATTTGGACACTCATGCCACACTTGTAAATGTATGAATTGTATTGCATTAGATAAAATGTAAAACCAAGTCAAATTTATTTTAAGGAAAGAGCAAAAGCGCTCTTTAAATTTTTTAAAAAATAAATAACTAAATGAAGTTTAGTCTAAGCACTATCCTTTGTGTAAAACTTTGTGGAACATGTCTTTTGCATACTCCACTAGGACACCTGTATGAACTTGAGAGGAACTGACTTCATACATCTACTAAATTACCGTGGGACCAGGTGGTTAAAAGTAATTGCATAAAAGGCTCAGAAAAGTGTAGTTAGTTCAGAGAAAAGTATCTAGTATCATTTGATTTCAGGTGACACTTACTTTGTTTTGTTTTCTAATCCAATTCAGTTCATGCATTTAAGTGGCTTAAGGGTCCATATACTTTTGGGGCTATATCTGTATTTGTTTAAACAGTGTCTACTCCTTTAGTTTCCCTGACAGTATAGAGCAGCAGAACAGAGGGTGCTTCCCATAGCAATCTCATCAGTGTGATTAACTTTTTTAACATGAGGCTTCAGTGTTTGTTTTCATTGTCAGTGGTTGGTGACTGGTGGCTTACAATAGGTGTCTCACAGGAAGATTCGTCTGGCCAGTGTCATGTCTGACACAGAGCAGGTGGCCAGTTCAGCCTAGGGTAATCCCCTATAGTCCAGTGCTCTAGTCAGCACCTAATGGGGGAGGAGGAGGACAAGAGACTCCAGGGGAAATCTCTGAGACTAGGATGTGCTTGGTACCACATCCCTCCCCCCTCTATCCATAAAGCCTTGAAGACTTCATACTATTGAGTTTGGGGCACTATGAAGAGGAGGCCCAGGCTGACCCTTTCTGACTATGAGTGTGAGGTTATCTGTTTTAAGCTTGACAGAATTGTACTCCCCCTCTTTTTTGGCTTGCCTTTACTCTTTCTTTAAATCCAATTTTGTAAATGTTCCTCAAGTAATAGGAAGTGTGCTGTCAAACAGCAATTCCTAAAGATATCAATGTTGGGGAAGTTTCTGAAAAAAAGTCATCCACTACAGACTAAATACATTTAAATGAAATTACTATTTCCAATTACTTTAAGTGTTATTTAGATTATTTAGATAAACTGCAGCTTTGAAGCAAACATCTAGCCTTTTTACAGACAACTTCTTGGTGTTATTTAGTATATGGATGAATTTGAATTAAGTGCTTGTTGTGACTCGTTAATCAACAATCAAGTTTACTTGGAATTTTAGAAATCATTTGCTGCTAACGATCTCCCACTGATGATAGTATGCATATTGTGTGTGCATGTGTATGTAAACAGTATGTGTTGGTGTGCCTTCCTCAACTGAGTTGCCTGTTGCTGGTCTACATAATCCCTGTGCAGCTGGCCATGTCAGTGGGCTGAAAAGGGATTAGGTGGAAACCTTCAGCCAACCTTCACACAACATTTGAACAACATTAAATCAAGTGCCAGCTTGGCAGACAAAAACCCCAAGTCACAGGTTGAGGAGGGAATTAGCTAGTTAATGTAGGTCAGGAACTCTCATACACTCCCTGGAAAACAAATTCTGGAGGTCATGCTACTGCTTTTTGCCACACATCATTGCTTTTGCCCTTGAATTACTAAATTTTTTAAGAATATTTACCCACCTGTTCTGAGGTTTGTTTTATGTATTGAAGTAGCCACATACAAATAATGATATAGACAAGTGTGCATATAGTGTATGCTATATTTACCTACATTGTGTCACATCATACAGCTAAGAGCTTAGGCATAATGCTCATTAAAATGGAAGAGGCATATGCCCTCTCAGTTTTTGAGCAAAGTTGAATTCACAGTAAATGCAACTTCCAAATGTTTATTTTTATTTTTTATAATTAAAAAATTAAGTGTCGTCTAAAACGCAGTGGCTGAAATGTTCCATTCACGTGTCTAAATTTGATCTCTATACAATTAAATCTGTGTACTACTCGTACTTGCGTAAAGTATGTTTCTGGCCTAAATGTCAAAGCTGCTCTTTTGCTTACAACGAAAATGCATGATTACTGACTGTCAAGTCACTGGCGGCCAAAAGTTTGGAATAATGTACAGATTTTGCCGTTTTGGAAGGAAATTGGTACTTTAATTCACCAAAGTGGCATTCAACTTATCACAAAGTATACAACATTACTGATGTAAAAACAAACAGCACCATTACTATTTGAAAAAAGTTATTTTTGATCAAATTTAGACAGGCCCCATTTCCAGCAGCCATCACTCCAACACCTTATCCTTGAGTAATCATGCTAAATTGCTAATTTGTTACTAGAAAATCACTTGCCATTATATCAAACACAGTTGAAAGCTATTTGGTTCGTTAAATGGAGCTTAACATTGTTTTTGTGTTTGTTTTGAGTTGCTACAGTATGCAATAGACTGGCATGTCTTAAGGTCAATATTAGGTCAAAAATGGCAAAAAAGAAACAGCTTTCTCTAGAAACTCGTCAGTCAATCATTGTTTTGAGGAATGAAGGCTATACAATGCTTGAATTTGCCAAAAAACTGAAGATTTCATACAAAGGTGTACACTACAGTATTCAAAGAGAAAGGACAACTGGCTCTAACACGGACAGAAAGAGATGTGGAAGACCAGATGTACAACTAAACAAGAGGATAAGTACATCAGAGTCTCTAGTTTGAGAAAAAGACACCTCACATGTCCTCAGCTGACAGCTTCATTGAATTCTACCCGCTCAACACCAGTTTCATGTACAACAGTAAAGAGAAGACTCAGGGGTGCAGGTCTTATGGGAAGAATTGCAAAGAAAAAGACACTTCTGAAACAGAAAAACAAAAGGAAAAGGTTAGAGTGGGCAAAGAAACACAGATGTTGGACAACAGATAATTGGAAAAGAGTGTTATGGATCTTAACCCCATTGAGTTTTTGTGGGATCAGCTAGACTGTAAGGTGCGTGAGAAGTGCCCGACAAGACAGCCACATCTATGGCAAGTGCTACAGGAAGCGTGGGGTGAAATGTCACCTGAGTATCTGGACAAACTGACAGCTAGAATGCCAAGGATCTGCAAAGCTGTCATTGCTGCACATGGAGGATTTTTTGATGAGAACACTTTGAAGTAGTTTAAGAAGTTCCAAATTTTTTTTTAAATTTGTAATAGTAATTCTTCACATTATTATTGTCCTGACTATACATTGTGATCAGTTGAATGCCACTTTGGTGAATAGAAGTACCAATTTCTTCAAAATCGTTAAAAGTTAATAGCAATTAATTGCAGATTTTGAAAGTGCTGAAATTTGACTAAATATACTTCTTTTCCTGTCAAAATGCATTTATTTCCTTCTTAGGAAAGAAAACAAAATATATAATATAATATGTAACAATATAATGCTTTATTAACATTTTCCAAACAAAGCCTTCCACAATATAAAGATATTAGGGATGTCCCGATACTGATACTGGTATCGGGTCCGATACCGTGCTCATGTACTGGTACTCGTATTTGGAAAAATGCTCCGATACCAAAAACCGATACCTCTGACATACGAATGTCATTACGTAAACATTCAGTGCACAAATTATAATCACGTTATGTCCTAGTGAGATTATTTTACTGCAAAAGCTGTGATTTAATGATATAATTATATAGTTTGCATGAGTGGCGTGCTGTGAATGTGCATGTGTGGAGACAGTGTTGTGCAGCGCCAGCTGCACATACCTTTTAGTCCTCAGCTTATACAAGGAACACCATCTTGTGCATTGAGTGCTCTGTTTGAAGCAGATGACAGCGAACAGAGTGCAAATTCACTTTGTAGCATGAGGCACAAACAAAGTACATACTTATTAATTAAATAGCAGCGTTTGCGGTTTAATAATCACTTTGAGTTACATAGTGACCTGCTTTTCCAGAGTGGGAAGCTTGTCATAACATCAGAGCAACTTGGTCATAACAGCACAGAAACACTTTAAAATGAAAGCTCAATTTAAATTAAAAACCGTTATACTACTACTACAACTAATAATAATAATAATAAATAAATAAATAAATTGTAATTGTATTATATTTAAGCAATATCTTACATCTGTGATGCTCAGTTATGCTGCACTTTTTTTGATCAAATATAACTCCATTGTATTTTAGATGGTGCTGTGAGGTTCTGAATAAAAGCACTCAATTTTATAAAAAAGAATACAATATCATGTTGAAAATTAATTGTTATACTTTTATTTGATTACATTTCTAATGAATTTATTTAAACACCATTTTGATGATAAAATTGAACTGTTGATATGCAGTTCAGGGAGAAAAAAAAAAACAGGTATTGGACTCGTACTCGGTCTCAAAAAAATGGTATCGGGACATCCGTAATAGAAATGCAATAAAATAGCACCAGTTCAAGTAACATTGAACATTTCCCAAAGTCTGAGTGGGAGTTTGATTATTTGAAAGAACTAGTCCCCACGAGGTTGCATTTTCATTGCAATGGGCATTAAATCCCTTAAACTTTCATCCTCCACAATATTAATCAGCCGGCATACTGCGGCTATCTGCTTTGTTACAGCAATCGTTAAGCCGCATTCATAATTCAGCCAGGGCATCATCTCCAAATAAGTTTAGTTTCATGATGCCTCCTGACCACAAGTGTTTTAATAATTGTATGTTTTATGGCTGCCAAGTTTATCAGTGCTCTGGCACTGCCACATCTGTGAGGTTCAAGGCTTGAGGGTCTTTGACAGAGGATCTATGACCGTATCTATGACGAAAGCTCTTCTTTGTGTAGCTGTAGAGAGAGCGTTCACGGTGGAGCTGTATATCACGTCTTTCTTTTTGTGCGTAGACATCTTGCTTTGTCCCTGTGGGCCCCCTGATAAAGGGGCCTGGAGCATTATAATGCATGTAATTACAGAAAATCTCTGTAATGCTAATGTCCGCTTGTTTAGGAGATTATACTGTATATGGCTAAATGACTTAAACAGCACCAATATGCACTTTGAGTCATGAGAGTGATCTTATCAGATTCAGCAATTGAAGATGTGGGAAAGGGGTGGTTTTATGAACTTGATATGCAGGCGTAGCATGTAGATTAGCTGGGTTAATTGTGAGATTTGGATGATGTTGAATGTGAGTAGGGTAGACAGGTTTTACAAAGTACAGTATATGCCAGTGTTTTAATGAAATATAACTATTGGTTTGTCCACAACAAGAGCAGACAAACTAACTTGTTGCCAGCTGACTAATAAATAGGGTCCCGGTTTACCCAAGACAGTACCGGTTTCACAAGGTGTGCCTCGACAATTCACTTAAAATGTTATGATGTCCTGGTTTCAGCTGTTAAGTTCACTGCCTGACTTAAAGATCCTCAATATCCTTGTATCTGTCTCTGGTATAATTTGTGGTTCTTAATTGGATGACATTGCAGAGAATAAAAGCTGGTTAATTTACCAATACTTTCATTTTAGAACTTCTTTCAGCAAATTAGCTTCAGTTTATCTTGTTGCCATTGCAGTAACTTCACCAATCAATAGAAGACAGGATGGTTTGGGAAAACTGTTTGAAAACAATCATTATTAATTCCATTTGGTGACGCTAGTGGTGCAGAAATTACACACTTCATCTTTAAACAAAAGATATGACACCCAAAGAATAATGGTAGGCTGACTAGACTTAAAAAAAAACTGTTCACCCTATTGATTAGACATAAATAAAATCTAGATAAAAATTAGACTATTTTTTTGTTTTTTTTTTAGGTACAGTAGTTGCTGTTTTTATGTGATCCAAGTACACTCTGATAGCCAAGTCTGGACTTGGATATTGATTTTAAGACAATAATAGATTCCATCAGAAAGCTCAGTCTAAATCTCTTCACTAAATTTCCATTTGGCATTCCTGTTCATTACTTTGCATAATTACCACAGAGAAGAATCTTTTTAGGGTGTCAAGAGTTGGAGATGACATTTAAAACTACAAAAATGAATCTGTTCTCACACTTAATAGCAAACATGGGGCGTTAAATGTCTTTATTTAAATTTCCAAGTAAGGTTTCCAGGTAGTATATTTTGAAACAGATATGAGTCAGAGTGGATGTGGAGTGGTTAGACGGAATGCACGTTTGGTATGGGTGTGTCACATCCCACACAAATCATACATCTAAGGCATGGAGAACTGGAATGTGAACCAGCAGCCCTTTTTAACAACAAAAAAAAAAGATTAATAAACAGTAACAATGACGCAGATTTCTATACCAGAATGAGACTGAGAGATGAGAGAATGAGAGTGTGTGGTGTAACTTGAATAGTTTGTAAAGACGTTGGAACAAACGCTGTTTCTCTTCTTATATAATGCATTGGGAAGGATTTTTGTTTAATTTCATTTCAACACTACTTTATAATCCCTGCAATTTGGGTATAATTTAAAACAGTGTCTTTTTCCATTGTTGACTTTCTTAATACTATCTTAATCATGTAAATCTGTCATACAGATATTTGTTTAATGCATTATTCCTCTGTGGCTTGCAAGCAAATGGAACTTGAATATTACACACTCTGTCAGACTCACATTCACTCGCATACTATTTGTGACTTGCTCCTACCCTTACTTTCAATTTTCAGTTGTCAAAGATATCCATGGAAACTGGGTGTTTTTATGTGAACGTTGTGTTGAACACACAGCCCTGATAGTGTGTGTGTGACCTTAGACTAGACAGGGACACACAAACAGCTCATTGAACAAAGTCAGACCATAAAACACCCTTGAGTTTCGCATGAATAACAATTGTTATAATTTCGGTTTCATAGTCATAAAATATTGTTTCCTTAAGAACATTTTGCTTTCTTTTATAGTACAATTGTTCTGGCAAACTGACCTAATTGGTTGACTTTGAAGATTTAAAGCTGGAGTGTATAATAATATTTTTCAATGTTAAAATACTTTGACCTATCCCTGCTTAATATGCAGAGACAACTATTAGTAACCATCTGTAGGATGATTTAAAAAAAAAAAGGTGGAAGCACTGGGGCTCTGTGGGGCTTTTAAAACATTGTTCTGTTTGTTTCAGCAACATTGGCTCAATCAGTGCTGTGAATTTGGGGCGGGACTATCTTTTTGTCCAATAGCTTTTTGGGAAACTTGTTTGAACACTGTCATTTTTGCAATTCTGTTTGGTGACACTAAAGTCACTGAAATTACACACTTCAGCTTTTTATAAAAGGTTTATTTTAATTATGTTTATTGACATCCAGGCATAAGAACAGTTTTTACTCTCAGGCCATTTTCCACATGAGCAATTAAACTGCCTCAGGACTCCCCCATAGTGCAATAATGTAAATGAATATATATCATGTACATATGTAAATTCACATATTTAATTCAATAACTGTACATACCCCTTTCCTTGCACATACATTACCACTTGCACATGTATATATGCCATTCTATGTTATATGTCTGGTTATTTGTATGTCTATTTATACTCTTAGCTTGTTTTATATTTTGTGTCTCATTGTAATGTTCTGTGTGCACTTGTTTCTCCTGTCACCAAAAAAATGTCCTTGTGTACGTGAGAACACTTGGCAATAAAGCTCATTCTGATTCTGATTCTCTGATAGACCAATATATCAGATTATCTATATTGCCATTTTGAGATTATTGGCATCGGTTGTTAAAAATGCCTGTTTGTTTGATTAGCAGAAGTGGAAGCTCCCCTTTTGCCAGTTCCAACAACAAGCATTTTTCTGTTATCAAATATATTTAGTGAATTGTTTTATTTAATATTGTAAAAGTAAATTAAATTAATTGTAAATTTAAATATTTTTTTTTTTTTTTCTCATTTGCAATAACCATCATATTGGTATTATAGCACACATCTGCCACGCTAGATACTGTATTATTGGCATTGACCATTGAAAAACACATATGAGTCTAACACTAATCATGCTTGAAAGTGAAGGAGCTTAAAGCTCATAAAATGAAACGAGTGCCCACCTGCTCCTGCTCTGGTACACCTGAACAAAGCATTCCACTTTGAAAAGAAATACTGAGAGGCAAAGAGGCCTTGGCATTGAGAGAACCTCAAGATCTTGATGAAATTCAGGCTCAGTGAGGTGGAGCCAAGCCCCAAGTGGCTGGTCACTCCCAAAACGTGGAGCCGTGTATGTGTGTGCACCAGCACCATAATTCCAGCTCCAGGCTTTAGTGTGTGGGTAGCTTTGGCAATGCTCACTCAGTTGTGTGTAATAGTGCAGGTTCCCATGCATTCAGATGGTAATGTGGGGACAGAATGAAGTTTGTCTCCTCAAGAAAGAGTCTTCCATGTTGATACATGTGGGACAGAGCAATTCAAATCAAGCTGTAAAAGAATGCACCGCCTGTGACCTCTGTTGGTGTGTGTTTGTGTGTGGCAATGAAGACGAAGCGATTGGGGGGATAACAGGCGGGTCCTCTCACACTCTTTTTTTTGAACGCTTTAAAGATGCCTTAAAGTCTTTTGGTGGGAAACTGCATAGATTAATTGATATTGGTGCATTGGTTTAGTATGATTTGCAAAGTGTAAGGTTCGTGGGTTAAAGTGGGTGTTTTTGAAAGGAAGTGTTTTGTATCATGTTTAGTTTGATTAGTCTTGACAGCACTGAGGCCTTTTCAAATCAGTAGGCTTGGCTGATGGTTTATAGAGTGTGAACTTTGATAGGTTTCAAATCTTTTGGTGTGTTCCAATGCCTAATTTTAACCATTACATATTTAATTGAGGTTTTATGTGTTTTGAGGTCTGGTCAATGCTAGATGTCAATCATTTTGTTTTGACACACTGCTTATGTACATTTTATTTTGATCAAATAATGAAACTATTTGAAAGAGACAACATCCATTAAGCTGTCTGTGTGAATTCCTTTGTAATTATGTTGGAAAGTTATTTTAAATCATCCATCTTGGCAAGGATGTCAGAATACTTGCTATTTATTTACTGCAAGAAGTAATTTTCTCAATTGGTATTTTTGTCTTGTTATTCAATCAGTTATCTAAAAATCCTTAATACATTTATTCAGTTATCTAAAATTACTTTACATAGAATATTAAGCCTTGTTTTCAGAGAATATATCTTGAATTAAGACAAGAAATGGTCTTGTTTTAAGCATAAATTTAACCAAATTTTGTGATTTTAAGCTTAATTATTTTCAATATGTAAATTGTTAAATCAGTTTGCCCATAGGTTAAGAAACAAAAAACTGTTTTCAGATTTATTCTCTGAAAACAAGTCTTGCACAATTATGAACAGAAGTTATGTTGTAGTAATGAACTTTTGATTGATCTCAGTAAATTCGGAAACAGTAGGTTGAATTTTCTTGAGCTAAACTCGGTCTGTGCTTACCGAAATTCAAAGCACTGGCCCCAGTTGTTGAAGCGGGAAATGTGGTTGCCAAAAGAGAGTTGTTTTTAGATTTAAAGGCTGTAATGCATTGGAGAGGAATGCTTATTGTATTAAGGCTACTCCCCAACCCTAAACCTAACCATCAGTGGAGTAAAAATGAAATCTTAGAGGAAAAATAGAACCACCGAATCGCGCTCGTCACTGATTATTTAAACAAAATTACTTCCTGTTTTCTATGTGGGACGAGAACCCGGGTCTCCCTTGTGGCTGATACAATGCGCTTTTTGGTCGCACCGCAGGAGAATGTATTTGAACCAAGGCAAATATTTTGTATGGGAGATGACGCATATCAGTAACTCACCATAACTGGACTGATGTCAGGGCACTCGAACATTCGGAAGCAACATGCTGAACTCCCGTGTGATCGTTATGTATTTTCACTGGAAAACCAGAGAAAATTGTATTACAGTGATTGGTGTTTGGTTTGTCAAACAATCAGCAAGATCACACACACTCACTATGGGGTCAGAATTTTAAACAAGGCTTCCCGCTGTCTCATGTGAGCCACATGGAGTGCACTGGCTGGAGCTTGACCCTGGAAGCAGACCAAACATAATGTCACAATCAATTATGTCCACAAAGACCGAAAGAGAAACCATTGTACGTGTGTGTGCCTGCTTGAAATTACCCTCTCTGCCATTCACCAGGCCACGGCACACATTCTGATCTTGTTGAGCTCTGGCACACATAGTCCTGGCATTACATTTTAGTTCTTCTGCACATTGATCTTACTGAATCTTCTCTCTCTCTCTAACACTCCCTCTTTTTCTCTCTCCCTTTCTATGTGCCTCTGGCTATCTGTATATCTAATATATTTACACCTGTTTTCACCTTTGCACTCTCCACCTTCGCTAAATCTTAAATCACTACACACCCACGGATAGTCAAACACCCTGATTCAACTCTTGAGTTTTGATTACACTTATTGGAAATCATGTACGCTATCATTCAAATGTTCCTGACAAAATTTTGTAAAAATATAACTAGTTGATTTTCATATGGGACTTTCTGAATTGTTTTGTTTTATTTCTGTTTCACTATGATACAGCAAAAGCAATCCAACTAATCAAAGTTTCAGTATGAATTACTCATATCTGAGTCAGTTTCCTTGTCTGTTAATGTTCAAATTTGTCTTAAGTGAGTGGACCTTCAACAGCTCTTGTTTTAGTCTGTCTGCGCTTATAGTTAATAAAAAATGTTTTTAATTATGTCATAATTTACTCACCCTCATTTTGTTCTAAAACCGTATGACTTTCTTTCTTCCATGGAACACAAAATGAGATGTTAGGCAGAATGCTAGCCTCGGTTACCATTCCCTTTAATTCATACAAGAGAATGGTGACTGAGGCTAACATTCTGCCTAACATCACCGTTTTGTGTTCCACAGAAGAAAGTCATATGGGTTTGGAATGACATGAGGGTTAGTGAATAGTGAGTGAACTATCTCTTTAAGCATCATAGCTGAGTCAAAACTCTGAGACCATCTGAATGAACAATTGTGGGAGAATTTCCTCTTTGAAGATTATTTTGTTAAGAACAATGAATACATTAGGCCTGTTATCCAAATGTGGGTCAGAACAGCATTGTAGGGCTAATGTGTGTGTTAGTGTGTATGTATGTAAAGTAGAGCAATAAGTGCATGGATGGATGATGCTGTACAAACCAAACATTGTTTTGTTTTTTTGTGTTGTTTTTTTTAATCAAGTGGTTAGTATGGACCTCACAATGTGCATCATGTGGGCTTTGTAAAAAGACTTGGAAAATAACTGTACATTACAGGAAAACACTATAAATGTGACCTCTGTAAGGATATCGGTGGTAAAAACCGGGGAAAGGCAGTTAATCATGCCATCATTTAATGCATTATGTGAATTTAAAGATTAAATCAGAATTTACCCCATTTACTTCACTAATTGTGTGCCTGGTTTTATTGTGCATGATACTTTTTTGAAAAAGGTTGTTTTAATTTATATTTCACCAAAATTTCTCCACCTCTGAAACGACTTTTCATTATTGCTGACGTAAACGAGGCTGCACTGGCAGAAAAATAATAATATAAGCCAACAATGTAATAGACCACTTGTCGTTATCCAATAAAACCCTGATGGACAAATTCAAGCCCCACCCTAGATTATTTCCAAGTATTCTCGTAAACTAAGGAAATTAAATCTTGCACATGAATTTTCATGTGCTTACTATACTTACTAAATTGAAAAACTACACTATCACCTCATAGATTATTACCTACTCCCATGTTCAGACGAACATTTTATTTTGGCTGTTTTTTAGTTTTGCTGTAATGTTTCAGAGGTCAAATATGCAACGGAATTACAAGGCCATTCAGGCTCTAATCTCGTATCAGTCTTTTAACGAATCAGCAACATAAAAGATTTATTGTAGCATGATGTCAGCGTGAGTTACCACATCAGATGTCTTGGAAGCCTTAAGCCTGAGACATGCTAAATCTGCTAAACTCTCTTTTTGACTGTAAAAAGATACTGAAACTCACATATCATGATTGCATACACTCCATATGAATCCTCACAGTTTTGTTGAACTCCAAATATTTTGCATCCTTTATTTTGAAACTCGTATATAGTTTTCTATCTGAGCTTTCACAGTCTTATGCAGAGTCCCAGACCCCACCTCAATTGCCTCCCCCAGCCTCCTGAGAGGGCCCATGTCTCACTGCTTGCTTTGACAGTCCTTTGTAACTTCATAAAGCATTATCTCTGGCAGAATTGTGGGAAGGCACCGATGCGTAATAGTGAATCTCCCTCCCACACTCTCCTGCCCCAGACCCGTTTGAGTGCCAATTTGGACCAAAGAGATCAAAGAGCAGTCAAACTCAACTCCAAGCCATGACATCCTCTGGAAAGCCAATGGCAACATGCAGAGCAAACTGACTATGATCTGCCCTCCTGCGGCAGATCTCCATGTCTCCCATGAGCTCTTCTCATCCTTCAGAAGCGACAGAGTTATCCATTCAGACTGGTGTGAAGTTCTCCATTGTGTCTGTACTAGTTACAGGCAGATTAATCGGCCGATATTTGGCCATTTTGAGACTGTGTTGGCTTGGCCGATTAACTTAACTGATAGTTCCCCATTGTGTCAGTTTCAAAGTTTACCAACAGCCTTGTCAAAGTTTTATGTCAAAAATTTATGAAATATTTTATTAATTATTTGAGTAAATGTTGTTCTGTTTTAAAAATTCAAAAAGTGTTCTTTTAATTTTCGCAATTATGTCATTTGATACTGCGAAAATGTATTGCATTTTACATAATTGTATTACTTACAGTATTATGTTGACTATCGGCCATCCTGCTCTACAGATCTCGATCTTGGCACTGACCATAAAATAAACGGAATTAGTCAACTACTAGTGTATTCTGGTAAAACTAAAGCCAAACCAAGAGTTCTGTGCCATCTGTCACTAGCTAAGTTGTAAGTTATCTGCTGCTGACCAGGACACATCCTTTCTCTTTCATCAGAGATGACCCTGCTTGCCTCCCAGCCTAAGTCCCTGGAATCATCCCCAGCTTCAGCGGCTTCCACTGAAGACCCTGAACAGAGGATGCTGGAGAAAAGGTCAAAGGTCATTGAGGAGCTTCTGCAGACAGAGCATGACTACATTAAAGACCTTCAAATGTGTGTGAAGGAGATCATTCAACCACTGCAGAAGAAGCAGGTCAGTAGAGTTCCAGCAAACACTCTACAAACATGAATTTTGTTTTTGAAGCCGGGTGCACACTGTATGATTTTTACAGTACTTTACTATTGTTGCTTGTCAGACTGTACGATAGTGAGATAGTGGTCCCAGTGAGATCTTGGGTTAAAGCCATGGCACACTGGGCGACATTATGTCAGACTGTACGATACACATTGTAGCCAAGACTTTAGTCCCAGTTGTCCCGATTAGAGGCTTTGACTAGATGTTTTATCTCATCTGGCCATTGTAGGAGCAGTCACATTGCACGACTGTGACGCAAAATTTCTGACACTGCTAGAGGCTAACATTAATCGCAAAGGCAATTAATCGGCTGAGAGTGAACATGTCAAGCTAAGCAATCAAAGACTGCTGATTATACCCTTTGAAAAGAGAAATATTTTAGGATCGCCGAAATTTGTCTCAGATGACAAAATCATGGCAATAATCATACAATGTTGAACCCGGCTTTACATGTTCACAGATCAGATGTTAACTGCTTGCATTGAGTGCAATGAGAACATTTCAAATCTTCATCTGCACGTCCTGTAGGTCCAGAGTATTGACTTTGATGGTCTCTTTGGAAACATTAACTCAGTAATTGACCTTTCTCGCCGACTCTACAAGGCCCTCCAGGACACTGACTCAATAGGTAAAGGCAAAAATCCCCAAGATATGGTCCAGCTCACAACATCTTACAAAGTTTTAATTGCAGATCACAGTTTCCGTATTGCTGTTTTGCCATATTCAATCTCTTTGCTCATCCAGGTCAAGTGTTCCTGGAATACAAAGGTGAGTTGGAAGAGGTTTACAAGATCTATTGCCAAAATCACGATGATGCCATCTCTTTACTGGAGACCTACGAGAAGGATGAAAACATCCAGAAGCACATACTGGAGTGTCTGGAGAAGCTCAGGTAATTTTCAGTGAAGGACAGTTCATGATTCCCCATGAATAAATACAGTTTTCAGATTACTGCATGGTGTGGTTACCACAAACATTGCATGCCCATATTCCGTTGAGCATGTACAGTAAATGCCAGTCTTAGTAATGAGTCATTCATATAACAAAATAACTGTTTGAGAGATGTTGCAAGTAGGACACTAATTGTGTGGTATGTAACATTACACATGATCAATTCATTTCAATGGTATCTGGAATTGTATGTTATGTGACAGGATTGGTCTCTGGATTTTAGTAGTAGAAATGCAAAGGGTGAGGCAATGCCACAGGGTGTGCTGCCTTACTCATGTCATCATTGCGATATGTCTTGGTGGTAAATGTAAGAGTCAAGATCTTGAGGAACCAGTCCTTTTTTATTCTGGATATAAGATGACTTAAGGCATCTTTGGAATTCCTGAACAGGAAGCCTCTTTGCGCTTCGCATTGTTTACTTTTTAAAGTTTCGATATTGTACTATAACCTGATTATTATGCCTGATGCCACATAGAGTATACAATAAAAGATAAATGAAATTGGATTTGTTACATTTTTATATAAAAATACTTGTATTTCTTGTATTGTGTCTCTGTTTTCATTATTTGTTCTCTTTAATAGTGGTTTATTAATGCGTTGAGGAATGTGCCTCACCTAGTTCCCCCACTTTGCTAGTTTCACTGTTTCGGTGAATGATTCAGGCCAGCGTGTTTCTCCAGAGTTGTGTGTATTTGAAGAAACGTATTGTATTAGGCTTTATTTGAACATAAACACAATTTGCCTAAGGTAACAACCAGTTTCTTTTGGTAAACTTTGGGAAACTCTCATCAAATTCTCTTAAACTAAATCGCTTTCTCATAGTGTAGTTTTCAAGTTTAGTTTATTCTTGTTATTTGCTGTAGCCCTTTGACAGACATAAGAGCAAAAAGAATAGGAGGAAATATTCACCTAGAAGCTGTTTGTCCTGAGTATCAAGGCATCTGTAAAATGAGTGTGTACTTTGCCAAGTCTACAGCTAAGCTTTAACCCATATGGCTCTGACTCCAGTTAAGAAATTGCAAGCATGTTGGTTTTCTGGTGGGATGGTACTGTAATAAACTCATCAATGAAAAACAGATATAAATAGCTCTAAAAAGCTCCTTTAGAATGATGTCTTGGTGGTACTAAAGTGATAGAGTTTCCTTTATTACTTTCAGACTTTCTGAGACACACTCGAGTGCACTAGACTCTGACTGGCATTTCATTTTGGCACACTGTGGGAGATCAGAGAGGGCCCAGTGGAGGCCCCAGCACCGGCTTACTGCACTCCTAAAGCAGGTCACCCACGGCATGCGTTGCCATGGCAGCAAGCAACATATTGTCTTGACCTCTCGCCTGCTCCATTCATGTTCATTACTGCATAATGGCAGGAGTTGACATTATTTTAGAAATAAGCTGTTTGAAACAAGGTTGTGATATCTAATTAGCTCGTTAGCGGCTTTCTAAGAAAAGATAGAGGTGGTTTAATGCGAAACTGTGTTTTGTTCCCTCTCTCTCTCCTCTCTTTCTCTCTCTCTCTCTCTACCTCACCACTGACAGAGGGATATACAGAGAGTGGTAAGTTTAAAGCAACGCTAAAGCATCTGCATGTGAAGTGCCTGACAGCATGCTCAACATTTATTAACCTGCGTAACCCTTTTCTCCTTGTGTGCATGTGTGACCAGGGGGCCTTGTATGCTTTGTGTATGCTGTGTGTTTTGTGGTCATGGTTCCTCCTTGTTAAGAGTCAAATTCTGGCATACATTTGCACAAATTAGACCCATGAACATTTGTGCAAATGAATTGCATTTAGTGAACTCCTAATCAAGTCAGAATATGACTTCAGTAAATAAATTGGTTTATAATTGAAACTATTTTTCTTTATTTTAGAGTTTGCTTTTTGTTTTTGTTTTTCTGGCAATTGACCTAATGCTTTCTGGTGGCATGATAAACAATTATTAACACAATCTGTAAGCTGATGATATGGTAAACCAACAATCTTTTATTTCAAATCAAATCAAATCACTTTTATTGTCACTCAACCATATACACAAGTGCAATAGTGTGTGAAATTCTTGGGTGCAGTTCTGAGCAACATAGTAGTCGTGACAGTGATGAGACATATAACAATTTACAATAAACATCAGATTTACACAACACAATTTAAAATCTAATATACACATAATTACACATAACACAATACAAATAATAACATACAATGTACAGTATACAATACACACAATATAGAATACACATTATACAATAAAAAAGAAAGTATATATAGTATATATAAAATGTAAAAAAATGTGGGCAAAAATAAATGTAACTGCAGTCAAAGATGCCTTTTTGTTATGTTTTCAAGTATTCAAAGATACTCTTATTGCTTCATGATTTTGAGCTTTTCATACTATCCTCCAGTAATTAGCTCCAGATTCATTCATTTTGGAATATTCCATTCTGTAACATCTATATCATGCTTCAATTCTGGATTTGGATCTGCTCTGCCCACATACAGTGGCCCTAAAAATTATGCAGACATTTAAACTACACTTAAAAATACATGAAGGTCTTTGCTTTATATAGAAGACATTTAACCAAGTGGCATTTATTTTAAAGAAATAGAGCACATGCACACTTTTTAAGCAAATCCAAAATAAAACATTTGTTAGGTTTTATATTATAAAACAATAGATATATTGTTCTGGTGTAACATAATTAATGTGATGAACTATATCTGTGGTTACTCTGCAAGGAAACCTTCACACTTTAGGGGAACATCTACATAAATACCTTCAAACATACACTAAAACACCAAACATAGCTGGTAAAAAAAAAAAATGTAAGTTAGTAAAGTTAGTTCTGAGAAAGCTCTAGCTTTATGTTTGTAGATGCCACTTGGTTTGATATTTTGTTATGTAATGTAATGAAATTCATATTGTACATTTTTAAGTGTCTTAAAGGAATATTCCAGGTTTCAATACAAGTTAAGCTCAATCAACAGCATTTGTGGCATAATATTGAATACCATAAAAATAAATTTCATTATTGGTGGTGGCGTAGTGGGCTAAAGCACATAACTGGTAAGTAATAAAAGGTTGCTGGTTCGATCCCCACAGCCACCACCATTGTGTCCTTGGGCAAGGCACTTAACTCCAGGTCGCTCCGGGGGGATTGTCCCTGTAATAAGTACACTGTAAGTCGCTTTGGATAAAAGCGTCTGCCAAACGCATAAATGTAAATGTAAATGTTTTTTTAAAAAAAAAGAAAAATCGTGGTTACAGTGAGGCACTTACAATGGAAGTGAATGGGGCCAATCCGTAAACGTTAAAATACTCACTATTTCAAAAGTATAGCCACAAGACATAAACAATATGCGTGTTAACATGATTTCAGTGTGATAAAATCGCTTACTAACCTTTTCTGTGTAAAAGTATAGCCAATTTTACAACTTCGTTGCCATGACCATGTGATGTCAACAAACTATAAAACCTAAAAAAATGACATCTCAAATAATACATAGGTTTTAACAGAAGAATTAAAGTGTGTTTTTATACAATTATAAGCTTCACATCTCTGCCTTTTAAACCTTCCAAAAAATTGGCCCCAATCACTTCCATTGTAAGTGCCTTAATGTAACTTTGACTTTTGCTCTTTATTTGTTTGTTTTTTTCTCCCCTTTTCTCCCTAATTTGGTCTGAGACGGTCAATCCGCGCATCTTATCACGTGGCTTGTTGAGCGCGTTACTGCGAAGACATAGTGCGTGTGTAGGCTTCACGCTATTCTCCACGGCATCCACGCACAACTCACCACGTGCGCCACCAAGACCGAGAACCACACATTATAGGGACCACAAGGAGGTTACCCCATGTGACTCTACCCTCCATTAGCAACCGGGCCAATTTGGTTGCTTAGGAGACCTGGCTGGAGTCACTCAGCACGCCTTGGATTTGAACTCGCGACTCCAGGGGTGGTAGTGATTTTTGCTCTTTAAAGAAAAGGACGGATGAGTCAAAATTATTTTTTGTGGTAATCAACATTATGCCACAAATGCTGTCGATTGAGCTTAACTTGTACTGAACCCGGAATATTCCATTAAGTGTCAAAAAGTGTCCAGATACACTGGGGCCACTGTAAACCTTTTCATCCCATCAGACAGAAATTGTGCTCTCTTGTTCTTTTGTTAGAGTGTCTCTAACAAAGTGTTTTTTTTAAAATGGGTGACAGTAAGCCAGTTGGTAATTGATGGATGAAAACAATGTGTGGCAGTGACCCAGCTTGCTGTCAGAGGAGGATGAAGAATGCAACCTTGATATGTGACTAATTCTATTCTCACTTTTGCTCTTTCTCTCTCCCTCTGTTGTTCTGTCACAGGGGAAAGACAAACTACATTAATTTGGGTTCATTCTTGATAAAGCCAGTCCAGAGAGTGATGCGTTACCCCCTGCTCCTTATGGAAATGCTTAACACCACTCCAGAGTCACATCACGACAGGAAGCAACTTGCCGAGACAGTGATGTCCATTAAAGAGATCAATGTCAATATCAACGAATTCAAAAGGAGAAAGGACCTTGGTATGTGGGTGTAGCTGTCAGCAAGTTGAAAAGTTAATATTAGGCTTGGGATCGATGCCTTTTTTACGCATCGATAATCTGAAGATTTTCCCAATATATATTTTGTCTTTTCAAACATATTTCTCAACACAACTTTAGTTAAGTGTGAGCGGCAGGGTAAATTAAAGGGGGTCTCACAGCTTCTGGTAGACAACATGGCGTGTTCAAAAAATTAGAACCCGAAATTCTGAAGTGCCAGGGAGCGCAACTCACGTAGTTTTCCATTAAATTCGACCCAAATCATTATCAAAGTACCAATATATTTTACTCTAGCCATCACTGGATGATATATTGTGAATAAGAATCTTTCATATAGCCTACACAAGTATGTCGCTTTGTGGTTTGACGGCTTGAATTAAAGACCTATTCGAGGCTACATACAGAGAAATTGCATAATAAACATCGCCATTTTGAATCGTTCGGTCTGTGCAGTTACACCAGTTTCATACACTAACTTGCAAACTCAGAATTGTAATTTTGTAAATTCTTGAAGAAGTACAAAAACGTTTGTAACTCTGGACTGCCATCTGCTGCGCTGCATCAGCTCGTCCTGTGTGTGTGATACCTGTGCCTTTCCTACCCACGACCTGCGATTCCTCATGCTCCCTGAACCACTCTTTCACAATTTGAGCCCCATGAATCTTGGCATTGTCATCTTGGAATATGCCAGTGCTGTCAGGGAAGAAAAAATCCATTGATGGGATAACCTGGTCATTCAGTACATTCAGGTAGTCAGCTGACTTCATTTTATTGCTGCATAACGTTGCTGAGCCTAGACCTGATCAATTGAATCAATTGAACCCCAGATCATAACACTGCCTCCAGAGGCTTGTACAGTGGGCACTATGTATGACGGGTGCATCGCTTCCCTTCTTACCCTGACGCCCCATCGCTTTGGAATAGGGTAAATCTGGACTAATCAGACCACATGACCTTTTTCCATTGCTCCACAGTACAATCTTTATGCTTCCCTATCTCCTTAGTTGTTTTCTTTGCTTGATGCAGGCCAATAATTTGCCCCTTCTGAAACACAGTAAAAAAATGTCCATGACCACAAGATGTGACATGGTTGTTTAAGAAAAGAGAAGCTACACACTGGATCAGTTAGGGTTATAAGAATTGTTGCCAGCTGAAACATATTAATCATTGCAATAATGATCCAATCATAGACTCTTAAGTATCTTCTTATTTAAATCCAAACGGCGACTTTTTTTTGGCCAGGCAGTGTGGGATGTTACATAGGCTATCTTCCAAAACCTTGGGAGTTGCTTCGTTGTCCATTGCCTACATAGGTATTTGCCTTCTAAGGGTCCGTTTACACTGAATATGTTTTGTGTCCATCTGCGCTGTTTTTCATTATTTAAAAAAAAAAATAATTATGTAAACATTCACTAGACGGATGTCTGTGACTGTTGCACAATGTCTCACAGTTTTTCAGAGTCTTATGCAGGAGCGCAGCGTTTTTTAGATGCTATGTCAAGTTAAAAGAACTTAAACGTATAAAAACACATCTCAAGACACCTTCATTTTGTTCTGTTCTTTGCGCTGCATCTAGCTTTCCTTAGAGCGAGAACGTGTTCGGTCTGAATCGCCCCTTATAGGCAGCATTCAAATCTTAACATGACTTGGCAGCAACTCTTCATGACAAACAAGTAGGAATAAAAATACTTAGCACACACAAGTCACAGAGTAAAAATGCACTTTTTAGCTATATTTTACAGTGTTTAATGAAATATAGTTATATATATATATATATATATATATATATATATATATATATATATATATATATTACTTATTTTAAAAAAAAATCTAACTTGTCCTGGCATAATGCATTGTAAGATTGCCTTCTCTGCAAAGGATGCATGCAATGCTGCTTTAGATTTTGTCCAAAAATAGGTATCTTGGGAAGCAGCATAATCATGTCTACCTTTTGGAACAATCTTTGATTTGGGAGCATTCCTAAGATGCCTTAAAGTGCTGCCTGCAAAAGCGGCTCGCTAGGTTTTGGAACAGAGCAGTATTGTTATCTGGCTGTAGTTTGGCTCTACGAACATTCCATAACTCAATGGTGCCATCTCTTGTCTATAGTGGTGAAGTACCGCAAAGGTGATGAAGACCGACTCATTGACAAGATCTCAAAGTTAAGTATGCATTCCATCATCAAGAAGTCAAACAGAGTGAGCAGCCATCTCAAGCACCTGACTGGGATTTCAGCTCAGGTACATCAGTGCTGTTATAATAACACCACCCATCCCTAATTGGATTCAGAGAACTAGTGTTGACCAAACTCACTTTCACTCTTCCTCAGATCAAAGATGAAGCTTTCAATGATGCAGAGAAAAGATTTAGACTCCAGGAGCAACTTATTAAGTCCTTCATCAGGGACATCTCCCTCTATCTGCAGCACATACGGGTATTGATTCATTTTACATTAACAAGACCTTGCCAGGTCCTCATGTGACTTGCTAATCTTAATCTTTTTACATGTTCCCATTCGTTTTATTGGTTTGTGTATTTTCTTTGTCTGATGATCAAAACATGGGCTTAGGAATACGATTTTTTTTTCTTTTTTTTTTTCTCCTGGCCTAGTTGGGCCGGTAGGTTAATTTTTGGCTTTCTCAAAGGGGGGGGGGGGGCTTTAAGACATCAAGGCATGATTTTACATGAAGCTGCTTTGAAACAATATGTATTGTGAAAAGCGCTATACAAATAAACCTGACTTGACTTTTAATTGCCTATTTTCACCAGTGCCAAAATAAAAAATAAAAAAATCATTAAAAAATATTTACTACAAATAATTTATTTGTTTAATAGTTTGTTGTTGTTGTTGTTGTTGTTTTTGCTAATTTACATTTAAATTGCTGAAAGTTTTAAGGCTAAGTAGAAGTTCGAGGTGCTATTGGGCCATACTTATTTTTGAGCCCTGAAAGCGCTTTCACCATTCTGTATTTTAAAGCATTTTTCTGACCTCAGTCTTTTCTAACCAATAGGAGTCTGCTTCAGTGAAGGTGCTAGCTGCCATCAGTTTCTGTGATATGTACACAGAGCGGCAACAGCAGATGGATCCTGAACGTTTCCAGAAAGCACATCGCTGCATCAGTGACAAACAGTTTACTGAGTTTGTGAGTACAGAAACTAAAAATCACCTAGCTTTGCCTGCAACACAGCGATGAAGCAGCAGTTAGTGATTTTTAGTGGTTTTTGTATTTAACTAGGGAACATAACTCGTACTGCACCATTTGTGCTACAGACATAAATGATACCTCAAATTATTTGACTTGTTGAGGAGAGATGCTGTTACATGAACCAATTTATACAGGCAAAAATAAATTCTATAGCCTTGCATTGGAAGAACCCGAGCCTCTCCACCAACAGCTGGTGTGTGGTGGGCGTTCTGGCAAACTATGGCTGCCATCGCATGATCCAAGTGGATGCTGCACACTCGTGGTGGTTGATGAGATGCGCCAGCTACTATGTAAATTGCTTTGAGTGCCTAGAAAAGTGCTATATAAATGTAAGGAATTATTATTATTATATCTAGGGACCAGAATATCATAGAGATTTGAGGGTGAACCCTTTTGACTTAGGGCAGTAAGCTAACAACTAGCAACCATCAAGCAACACCCTAGCAACCACAAAACAGCAGGCAAAAAAAAAAAAAACGCTCAAAACACCTTAGCAACTGCACAACAAAGTGACAGCCAGCCGCATTGTCAGGGCAAGTTTTGCATGGGTAGGCACTACTCACATCTTATCTGATTTTGTAGTAGTTAGATATTGACTACTTTTACATGGACGCCAGAAAGTGGCTTATTGCGAAAAAGTAGCATTCCCATTTAAATGCACTGTATAAGCAGCGAACTCTTTACTCCCGTATACATGTGGCTCGGTCAGTAAGCAGCTTTCTCCACAGCAACGTAATTTTCCATCGACGCCAGTGTAAATAGCAAACGTGGTATCCGAGGAAGACTTCGCTATTTCTATTCCCCGTTGCTTTGCTTTATTTCCAGATATTCCAGAGTAGTTCCTGTGTTTGTTTTCTTAACTTTCTATAGTGACCTGCTGAGGAATTGTGCTGCAATAGTGGGGTTTCCCTCTTATGTAAAACTCTGGGATTCCCCAAATGTAACAGTGCATATATGCAAACTTGAGGGGCCATATATATTTTACATTGGTGTGTAAAAATGGGTATAGTTTATAGTGTATGTGCTTTCCCAGAAATGTGGAATTCTTTCTGCTGTGTTGACTTGTTGTTGGGCTCCATCCCATGACATTTTTTATCCAGTCTGTTTACGCACATGCACACTCTTCAAAAACTTGTTAGAACACCGCTTATGTGTTTACATGACCACATAAGCCATGTTTTCCAGTAGAAATCTGAGTGTGTTGAACCGCCTTCTCTTAATCCCTTAAACGGTGTAAGGAAATCAGCGTTCTTGTTTGCATGACATTTCAGAATGCCGCATACTGCAAAAACCCTGGAATAAACCCTTCTCTTAAGTGCGTGTAAACCTGGTCAATATATTGCTTTTTGTTCACCATTAGAAATTGATTTGAATGAAATAGAACAAATTATGTCAACGTTTTTGGCATGAACAATAACATGAACTTCTGAACGAGTCTTCACCCTTGTGAATTTCTTTCTCTGAGTAGAAGGAGAGGACAGAAGCTCTAGTCATCACTCCCCTTACCCAGCTGCTCAATATGTTCGCTGGGCCCCATAAATTGATCCAGAAGCGTAGAGACAAGCTACTTGACTACGACAACTGTAAGGAACGTGCTGAGAGGCTGAAGGACAAGCGTGTGCAGGAGGAACTGCAGACTGCTCGGAATAACTACGAAGCTCTAAACGCCCAGCTGCTGGATGAGCTGCCCAAGTTCCATCGCGCAGCTGAAGAGCTGTTCACCAGTTGTGTGAGGGGCTTCGCCAAAGCTCAGAGAGATTTCATTGCGCTCACATTGGGAGAACTCAAACCACTGCTGCAGGTAAATAGAGATGTGGAGAAGAAGTTTGATCGACCTACACTTTACCAGTGATGTTTTCAGTTGAGTAACTGCCTTAATTTTTTTACTCTTAATGTTATGTGTTTTTTCTTCCGTAAAGCTGTCTGGCTTGGGTGGCACAGCAGGGAATCTGGTGTCCTTGTTTCAAGAAGAGCACACCCGAGTGTTGGATTTGCTTCAGAGTTTTAGTTTCTTCCCTGACAACCTTCCCACGACTGTACGCAAGACCTTTGAAAAGAAGACTCTGGAAAAACAGAATTCCAAGAAACAGCAAGGCCATGTGAGTTTCCCAAATGCAGCTTGATCCAAAACGGACTGATCATCTTATCTATAATTTGCTTTAAACCCATTTCTTGAACCTTACATTTTCATTATGACCCTGCTGAAACTATTTAAATCACCCTTAGGTGGCCAAGCTGGTTAGGCTATTCTGTTTTGATGGTTTTAATTGGATTAGGGCACTTGTCAGCTGATCAAGCTGGAAGACAAGCTGGTTGACCAGCTAAACACCAGCTTGGCCAGGCTAGGCCAGATGAACATTAGCTTGGCCAGGCTTGGAGACCAGCTTAAACCAGCTAAGACCAACAAACCAACCTAGGATGATTTAAGCTATTTTTGTGTCTCTTATTCATTATCCTCTCTTCCTTTTCCTCTTTTCCTCCATACATGTGTAGCCAAACCATGTGCTACAGACAGATGAGCAGAGAGCCGGGCTTCTGGCGAGATATGGGCCAGAGAATCTCTACCAGGCTGATAGGAATTTTAATGCAGCACAAGACCTGGATGTGTCCGTACTGGAGGGAGACATAGTGGGTGTCATCAAGCAGCAAGACCCCATGGGCAGCCAGAACCGCTGGCTAATAGACAACGGAGGTTTGTATTGCATTATCTGCTTGTGATTCATTGAATGCGTTTCCATTTAATAATTTAGAAAGATAATTAGAGATGTTTGCTTAGGCTATTACTATTGTTTACACTAGGGTTGTCACCATACCAAAAGTTCAGTGGTTGATGCCAATGAAAACTCTTATCAGTATCACAGCAAAAACTAATATGCAATTAAGCACACTCCATTATTTTAAAAGGATTTGAACAAACCCGTAACCCTAAGTATGAAACTTTGCCACATCGGTTATTCCGCTCTGTTTGTGCTACGAACCAGGGTTTCCCTTGGCCGGTAATTACCATTTTTTGACCATTAAAACGTCCCAGTGTCCGACAAATAAAAAAATATTCTGTGAAAATATTAACACGAAGCATCAGCAACTAGTTCATGCCACAAATGTAGAGCGTGACGCCATCCCAATGATAACAGCGCTTTACTGCCAAGCAACCTGTGTTATTCCATCTTGCATGCCCACAGCGAGAAGCTTCTCACTTCAGAATTGCATTAAAACTGTCTGGAGGAGAAGAACACCAGGCTTATATGCATCTCAAGCTGTAGAGAAACACTGCACACATTTGACTTCACGTTGGCAGAAAAACGCTTCTGTGCTATGCAAAATTGGAGGAAAATAGTCATAAAAGTAAAGAGTGAGAAATTAGCCAAGGCGAGAAATTACATGACATAACCTAACGATTTTTGTTATTTTAATATTTCTTTGTGAACAAAAAGATATGTGGCAAATTGCAATTTAGCATTTTGCTTTGCCCTCCTGTTTTGTTTTGAATGTTTTTTTTAAATGGTCGCTAATTCCATGACTGCAGTTTGTTTTTATTGGAAGAGCAGCCATAATGAACAAACGTTTATTGTTAATTTTACTTGATTGTGTCATTATTATATTACATATTATGCATAGTCCATCACGTTACAGCGCTAAATAAACACAGAAATGAGGTGACTGGATTTTTTCCAATTTGTACAGTAAACTTTATCATTCCTGGACACGTTGGCCGGCACCAACATTTCTTAGTGGAAACTCTGCAACGAACACAAATAAAAACTCAAATCATGCTTGTTGAGGTTTGGTATTACTTTACTAAGCAATCAAACATACTGTTTTCTCCTGGCTAACAAAACGAGCCAAAAAAAAAACATAGACAAGCATTGAAGGAGGGATTTAAGCCATAGCTGGGATGCAGAATGTAATGGAATTGGGGGTGGGCTATTTTGACTTTAGCCAGTAAGTAACCAACTAGCAACCACCCAGAACATCCCAGTAACCGCAATGCCTTAGCATCCACCTAGAACACCCTAGTAACCAAATATCAATGCCCTTGTAACCATCCACATCCCCATAACATCATGGTGGTGAGCATGGGCAAATAAATGTCTTGTCATTGTAAATGTATTTTGACAAATCTTTTCTTTGTTTCTTCAGTTACAAAGGGCTTCGTGTATAGTTCCTTCTTAAAGCCCTACAACCCACGTAAGAGTCAGTCGAATGTTTCCATTGAGAGTCAGTCATCGAATGAGTCGGGCTACAGTGGCTCCTCCCCCATGTTCTCGCGCCAGAATAGCAACAGCACTCTGACATTCAACCAAGACACATCAACTGTCAGCTTCTCAACAGCTGCACCTCCAAACCAAGCACACAATCGCCCGTGTCAGGAAGCTACTCCCAGGAAAAACAGAGAGCTTTCTTCTTCCAGTCAAAGAGATGCTGTTGAGCCCGCCATCAGAAACTCCCCCAATCAGAAAGAACTGTCTGAGACAGCCTATCGAAATACTGCAAATAACAGGGACTACTACGAATCTTCATACAGGATTCCCACCAGTCACAGAGACTCTTTAGACTCTGGTCAGAATACTCCAACCAATAACCCAGACCCCTCAGACTTCTCTGAGACAGACTCGTGTTCCTCCGGTAAGAACTCAAGGAATGGCTCATCTTCGAGGTACAACAACTCACGTGGTTCGTATGGCTCACAGGAGAGACGAAATGGAGACTGTTCGGTACAGAAGAAGAAGCCACAGTACCCTCCTGAAGAATATATAGATCAAGAGCCTGATCCCGAACTGGATGGCCACCAGGTATGTCACAGACAACTAAATTGCTCTAAAATTAGTGGTTGATTACTTGAAGTCAACATGAAACAACATTCACAACCCATTTTACTTCCATAGTATGACGTATTTCCAACTGAAACAGGATATCCAAACAAAATGTAGGGTGGGACTTGATTTTATGCATTAAATATTCATGAATTTATGACAAGGGGCATTTCATACATAAGTTTCCTATCAATTTGTAGAGGTCTACTCCCCTTCTGAATCACTGTCAGCCGTCCGTTGGTTGAAATCTAAGTGGTCTTGGTAATGTCACATGAGAAAGTACATTTTGATTACAAAGACTAAAAAAAAATTATTTGGAATAACGTGCACTAATTAATCATTCACCATAAATGTAGAAACGTGTTAAAGAAGTTAGTAGGGTCAATTTTGATTTCATGTTGACTTTAAAACCTTCTATATCTCCCTAAAGAAGTTATTACTCAATTTTTTGACCAATTTTGCATTACAATAGCTAATTACCCATGATTCTCCATATTAATTTTGCTACTCCATGTTATGTTTCAGATTTATTATGCTCTCTACTCATTCAGTGCACGGTGTGCAAATGAGCTAAGCATATCAGCCAATCAGCGGGTCCGAATCCTTGAGTTTCAGGACATGAATGGCAACAAGGAGTGGTGGCTGGGCGAGGCAGGAGGACGGAGGGGTTACGTCCCATCCAACTACATTCGCAAATCAGAGTACACATGAGCTGCAGATTTGTACAAGGGCACTTCCAGAGCCCTGCAATGACCCTAGACCACTACAGGCCAACTCAAGGGGGAAAACATTTCAAAAGGATATGTTTGTGCCTTAAGTATAGAGGAGATGCACTGATATGGTGAACTGATCATTGCTACTGATGGGAAGAAAATTGTATCCTCCATAATGACTATTTAAAAGTCCTAAATGCCTCCTAGTGGCCATAGATGGATCAGCAGAGGATTGTGCATGTGGATTTGAAGTAATGGAGTGAACAAAGAAATAATCTGGACTGAGACAGTTTGGGTTGGAGAAATTCTGAAAGTAGTCTGAAATGTCCTGCTGTTCTTGGGTACTCCCTTTATAGTGTTAGCGCTTAAATGCTCTGTAGAGCTTAGATCTCTTTTATGTTTAAGAGTGGAGTGGAGAACTTGTATTGAGCATGTGCAAATGATACTGGAAAGAGACTTGGAGGTTCCAGGACTGGCATTAAGTGAGTGAGAGAGTGAATAAATGTTTGTTTGTGTGCTACTGAGATACAAATGCATTTGGTTGAGTGCGTGCTGTGTTTTGTGATGTTGCCTCCCTCATCTGACAATCTACAAAAAGTGTTTGGATTTAATCCCAGTCATGGCTCTCAAATCATAATGATATTACCACTGGTGACCATTTCATATTCCTGAAAATATAAATGAAATGCAAGAGACACTTTTATAAGGTACAGTGCTATTTCTTTTTTTCTTTTTTTTTACATTTTTACTTTTTGATAGCATTGTTAAATTTGCCACTTGCACTTGTGAATTGATTTACAAGTTAATAATGACATGTTTTGCACTGTTATTAGTGCGTTTATCAGGGCACCAGTGAGCTCATTTTGATGTGTTCCACCAACAGAATATGATCTTGTCATATTTATTTCTCATGTATTTCTGCACTCCAGTGTCAACAATTCTGTTTCTCCTCTTTTGAATAAAAAAGATGAAAAAACAGTTGTTTGAGTGTTTTATCTTACAGTACAATGTAGAGGTATCTACCCTGGCACAAAATAGTTTGGCTATTTTCAGAATGAAATATTAACTTACTAACTGAACTTTGTTCAGTGTACACTGTTGACTATTTTTAAGTAGTAATTGAAACAGTATGTATTACTCCACAATAAGTATTTAAAACAGTTGTCACAAAGACCTCATTACTTTGCTTGTGAGTGGCATCCAGTTATCATTCAATGCAAGTCCAATCAAGTAATGATTCAAGAAAGAGATGTTTAACATCATGGCTGTAATCCTTCTGGTTAATGTATCACACTGCAATGAAGTTCAGCGCATTGCCTTGTATATTGCACATTTTGGCAAATGTAGTTGGTTATTCAGGTATTCTATGCATACAGAAAATTAGCATACTGTTAAGTGTATGTATGTGTGTGTGTATATACAGGTACATCTCAATAAATTAGAATGTCATGGAAAAGTTCATTTATTTCAGTAATTCAACTCAAATTGTGAAACTCCTGTATTAAATAAATTCAATGCACACAGACTGAAGTAGTTTAAGTCTTTGGTTCTTTTAATTGTGATGATTTTGGCTCACATTTAACAAAAACCCACCAATTCACTATCTCAAAAAATTAGAATATGGTGACATGCCAATCAGCTAATCAACTCAAAACACCTGCAAAGGTTTCCTGAGCCTTCAAAATGGTCTCTCAGTTTGGTTCACTAGGCTACACAATCATGGGGAAGACTGCTGATCTGACAGTTGTCCAGAAGACAATCATTGACACCCTTCACAAGGAGGGTAAGCCACAAACATTCATTGCCAAAGAAGCTGGCTGTTCACAGAGTGCTGTATCCAAGCATGTTAGCAGAAAGTTGAGTGGAAGGAAAAAGTGTGGAAGAAAAAGATGCACAACCAACTGAGAGAACCGCAGCCTTATGAGGATTATCAAGCAAAATCGATTCAAGAATTTGGGTGAACTTCACAAGGAATGGACTGAGGCTGGGGTCAAGGCATCAAGAGCCACCACACACAGACGTGTCAAGGAATTTGGCTACAGTTGTCGTATTCCTTTTGTTAAGCCACTCCTGAACCACAGACAACGTCAGAGGCGTCTTACCTGGGCTAAGGAGAAGAAGAACTGGACTGTTGCCCAGTGGTCCAAAGTCCTCTTTTCAGATGAGAGCAAGTTTTGTATTTCATTTGGAAACCAAGGTCCTAGAGTCTGGAGGAAGGGTGGAGAAGCTCATAGCCCAAGTTGCTTGAAGTCCAGTGTTAAGTTTCCACAGTCTGTGATGATTTGGGGTGCAATGTCATCTGCTGGTGTTGGTCCATTATGTTTTTTGAAAACCAAAGTCACTGCACCCATTTACCAAGAAATTTTGGAGCACTTCATGCTTCCTTCTGCTGACCAGCTTTTTAAAGATGCTGATTTCATTTTCCAGCAGGATTTGGCACCTGCCCACACTGCCAAAAGCACCAAAAGTTGGTTAAATGACCATGGTGTTGGTGTGCTTGACTGGCCAGCAAACTCACCAGACCTGAACCCCATAGAGAATCTATGGGGTATTGTCAAGAGGAAAATGAGAAACGAGAGACCAACAAATGCAGATGAGCTGAAGGCCACTGTCAAAGAAACCTGGGCTTCCATACCACCTCAGCAGTGCCACAAACTGATCACCTCCATGCCATGCCGAATTGAGGCAGTAATTAAAGCAAAAGGAGCCCCTACCAAGTATTGAGTCTATATAAACAGTAAATGAACATACTTTCCAGAAGGCCAACAATTCACTAAAAATGTTTTTTTTATTGGTCTTATGATGTATTCTAATTTTTTGAGATAGTGAATTGGTGGGTTTTTGTTAAATGTGAGCCAAAATCATCACAATTAAAAGAACCAGAGACTTAAACTACTTCAGTCTGTGTGCATTGAATTTATTTAATACACGAGTATCACAATTTGAGTTGAATTACTGAAATAAATGAACTTTTCCATGACATTCTAATTTATTGAGATGCACCTGTATATATACATATATTACATTACACTGGTGGCCAAAAGTTTGGAATAATGTACAGATTTTGCTGTTTCGGAAAGAAATTGGTACTTTAATTTACCATTTACGAATACCAAGTGGCATTCAACTGATCACAAAGTATAGTAAGGACATTACTGATGTAAAAAACAGCACCATCACTATTTGAAAAAATTCATCTTTGATCAAATGTAGACAGGCCCCATTTCCAGCAGCCATCACTCCAACACCTTATCCTTGAGTAATCATGCAAAATTGCTAATTTGGTACTAGAAAATCACTTGTCATTACATCAAACACAGCTGAAAGCTTCTTGGTTCGTTAAATGAAGCTTAACAGTGTCTTTGTGTTTGTTTTTGAGTTGCCACAGTATGCAATAGACAATGGCAAAAAAAAAAAAAAAAAAAGAAAGAAACATTTCTTTAGAAACTCATCAGTCAATCATTGTTTTGAGAACTGAAGGCTATACAATGCTTGAAATTGCCAAAAAAACTGAAGATTTCATACAAAGGTGTACACTACAGTCTTCAATGACAATGGACAACTGGCTCTAACAAGAACAGAGATGAAAGGCCAGATGAACAACTAAACAAGAGGATAAGTACATCAGAGTTTCTAGTTCGAGAAATAGACGCCTCACATGTCCTCAGCTGACAGCTTCATTGAATTCTACCCACTCAACAGCAGTTTCATGTACAACAGTAAAGAGAAGACTCAGGGGTGCAGGTCTTATTGGAAGAATTGCAAAGAAAAAGCCACATTTGAAACAGAAAAAGAAAAAGAAAAGGTTAGAGTGGGCAAAGAAACACAGACATTGGACAACAGATAATTGGAAAAGAGTGTTATGGATCTTAACCCCATTGAGCTTTTGTGGGATCAGCTAGACTGTAAGGTGCGTGAGAAGTACCCGACAAGACAGCCACATCTATGGCAAGTGCTACAGGAAGTGTGGGGTGAAATGTCACCGGAGTATCTGGACAAACTGACAGAATGCCAAGGATCTGCAAACCTGTCATTGCTGCACATGGAGGATTTTTTGATGAGAATTCTTTGGTGTAGTTTAAGAAGTTCTAAAAAAAAAAAAAAAAAAAAAAAAAAAATATATATATATATATATATATATATATATATATATATATATATATAATTTTTCACATTATTAATGTCCTGACTATACATTGTGATCAGTTAAATACCACTTTGGTGAATAAAATAACCAAATTATTTCCATAAGAGCAAGATCTGTACATTATTCCAAACTTTTGGCCGCCAGTGTATGTATATATATATATATATATATATATATATATATATATATATATATATATATATACTGTATATACTATATACATTAGTAAGAGTAGTATGTTAGTGTGCTGTTCCAAGCTAGCCTTTGTGTTATTTTTTCACTACTCAAGCTTAATTTTTTTTTCGCTGCAGTCAAGTGTTGTGTAGAACAGTAGCAAAAAAGTTTATAAGTCTTATCAAGAGTAAACTCTGACGGGAAACTGTTAGAAAATGACCTGCCGGACACTTGACTGATTATTAACTGTCACTGACATTACAATTGATCATCACCATTAGCTTATATAGATGTATTTGGTAGTAGCATAGTAAGAAATATATTAATAAAAAGGATTCATCAATACAATGCTAATTAACAGACCCATTTATTCAATATTAAGGCTAATTTGTGTTTTCATCTACGAATAATAGTGCAGTTATCTCAGCGCCATTTAAAGGGATAGTTCACCCAAATATGAAAATTTTCTCATCATGCACTCACCTTCATGCCATCCCAGATGTGTATGACTTTCCTTCTTCAGCTGAACACAAACAAAGATTTTTAGAAAAATATCTAAGCTCTGTAGGTCTTTACAATGCAAGTGAATGGTGGCCAGAAATTTGAAGGTCCAAAAAGCTCATAAAGGCAGCATAAAATAATCCATACGAAGTGGTTAAATACATATCTCAAGAAGTGGTATGATAGGTGTGGGTGAGAAACAGATATTATATTAGAAACAATAGTTGAGTCCTTTTTACTATAAATATTCACTTTCATTTCAACATTCTTTTGTTTTATGGCGATTCTTTGTGCATATTGCCACATACTGGGCAGAGACAGTAAGGGACTTAAATATTGATCTGTTTGTCATCCACACCTATCATATAGCTTCTGAAAATATTAATTTGCTTTGGCTTTACCATTTGCTTTGCACTGAACAATATTCAACTAAAAAAACAAATGTATAACAACATGGTTAAAGAACCTGTGAAATTATGAGGTTTAATGGCAGGATGACTGCATAATCTGACCAAGACAAGGTCAAAGAAAAGCCTGTCCAAGATATTCGACATCAGTTAATTTTCACATAAAACAAGAATACTGTTTTAAAGTATGCCTGTTGTGCGCACATTTACTGTAGTTCAACCCAGCCAGAACAAAACAGGAAATCAATTTGTTAGGTAATGATTGCTAGATATTGAGCAGAGATATGTAGGTCCAGGGGTCATCCAGGCTCAGGTCAACATAATAACTGCCTGCACTAGACCAGTGATTTTTATGGTGGTTGATGTGCATTTGTTACTCATAGAATCATGTTTCCAATTATTATGCTTCTGGTGGGCATATCTGGCCTTACTTTGCCAGTTCAAGCAGTGCCGGTATGTAAACCTGAGAGAATGCATTGAAATAAACGTATATGTTTTACTGGATGATTTTGCACTGGTGTTTGACTGAAATTCTGTTTTAGGGTCTGTTGGATGACCTTTTCACTCTTGTCGATGGTGAGAGTTTTTACATGTTGTTTGGTGTCAGTTTATTTGTTGTTTTCTTGATGGCATGGTCATTTCTCTCTCTCTCTTACAGACATATATGACTACACTTTTAATGAGACAGAAGAACCATCTTCACCTGATATTACTGATGAAACCATTGATTGGATTTTTGACCTCTTTGATGAGCCAGGTAAGAAATACTGTTAGTACACAATAATGTAAATGTAGTAAAGGGGTTTCGCTTTGTTACCCTCCACCACACATGCGTTATTGTCTACTTTTTGCCCCATATTAACTTTTTACTTAAATATTACTTAAATGTTCAGTAAATACTGATATTTAAATGAGTAATACAAAAAATGCATATGACAACTATAATATTCTCTATATAATATAGTTTATATTCTCTAAAGTGGCAACATTAATTGCATTCATATCCATTCTACTGCCATACAATTTAAGCAATTTCTCATCAAATACAATTAATATACTTTATATTCACTTACAAATTTGAATCATTATTGATAGGTGAAAAATCAAATGTTTTACTGAAAGCAAAACTGTATGTCCTCCACACAGTGTACCACGCTAAAAAAATATTTTAAAACAATCATCAGGATGTAGTGTGACTAAGAGAAGCTTTTTATTGGTTTATTCAAATCATCTCTTCATTATTAACCATTTTATTGCCATCTAAAGTGAAGAAAATGGGTTGGTTACGCATGCAATAGAGGGTTAAAGCCATATAACACTAATACTCTAAGAGAATTAACCTTGAAATATTGTAATACTCTTTTACTATAACCTTTATATCAAGAGGACATTAAGCTACATATAGGCTGTGTCTTGTTGGGAAGGCTGCGTCCTCCGGAGATCGCATATTTGTCGGCCGCATACGTCATCGAGGCTGTCTCGTTTCAGAAAAGCCAATATGACACTTCGAATGCGACCTTCTTTCACGGGAATTCTGAGGATGCATGAGGTGTAATCCTTCGTGGGCACTCACAACCCACAATTCTTTGCTTCAACGGAAATGTCTAAAAAAAAAAAAAAGAATGACGCCAATTTGCCCGTAAATATGATGTTCAAACGCAAGTAATGTTAATTCCCAAGTTGAAGTATCTTAGTAGAGGGGTGCAGAGTATATACTATGTATAATTATATTAATATATAATTAAAATAAAGTATTAGACTAAAAGTACACCTGTAAAATCTATTTTCTTTTCTCTTTACATCATTATAACTCTCCTAAAATGTACCTCATACATTCCCTTCCAGAGGGACTTTGTTCCCTTCTCACTCAAAGCGCTCGCGCTTGTTAAAGAGTGGCGTGCTGTCATAGCAACCATGTTACGTTCCGTTTCCGTTTGTCCTAAAAAGGCCGTCGTTTAACCATGGAGGACGCTCAGTATACTGCAGCCTTCAAAGGACTCGCCTACCTAGCATGCAGCCTTCGAAACGAGACACAGCCATTGAGTTCTTTGTGTCCTCTATGATTTACTGATTAAATTTTAGTAGCGTTTTTGGTTGTTTTATACTGTTCATACTGATTAACTGAATACACAGATTAATTTAATGTTCAACAAACTTTCATCTTCCCACTTCTGTAGACGTGTGTGATCCAAATCCCTGTCAGAACAATGGAGTGTGTGAAATCAAAGCGAATGGTGGCTACAAATGCGTCTGTCCAGAGCCTTACATTGGCAAAAAGTGTCAGGACGGTGAGATCACCAAACACTGTTCAAAAATACAAAGCCAATTAAAAAGTAAGAGTGTGAATCATTCACAGCTCTTTATGCTTGCATCTTCCAGAGAGGAATTTATGTAAAAATGTGAAGTGTGGTAATGGTGTATGTGTCAAAACTCAAGAAGCCCCATTCTACATATGCAAGTGCCAGGTCCCCTATGAGGGCCCTCAATGCAGGAAACGTGAGTATCCCTGTATCCAGTGTCTAGAGAGACAAATTCATTACTCTTAAAGTGTTTCTTTCATCCAACACCAAAGATGTTAGTTAATTAAATGTTAACAATAAGTTAACTACGTTTGTTTGAAATTTTGGATATATGTTTTTTAAATGAGGCCACGTCCACCCTAATATACTTTTGGTTGAGAATACATTTATTTTGCTACGTTTACATCTCTCATCAACACTAACGACATTTTGCTCTTATGAAAACAGAGCATTATGAAAACACTTTCCAAAAGTTGCATACTTTGCAAAATGATGACATTGGGAAACTGAAAACAGTTCTCAAACAAAAAATGGATTAATGTGGTTGTGGCTTTCGAAAACGGTCTCCATACCGCATACTTTGAAAAACTATGCAATTAAGAAACTTAAAATGGAGTGTTCAGATGAAAAGGGATTAGGCCACATCCACACAAATTTGTTTAAATTCAAAACCTCAGTATGCAGTTAAGAAGAGCATTTCAAAACACTCCATTATCGGTTCTAGTGTGGACGAGAGGTGTAACTGTAACAAAATCAATGCGTTTTCAAACAAAAACATATTAGTATGGATGTGGTCTACTAATCCTTTTTTGTTTGAAAATGTTTTGATTTTGCTACGTTTATGCCTCTAATCCACTCTGGAATGGCGTTTTCCGCATTCTTTGGAAAACGATTATGAATACTTTATAACTCAATTTTCAGTTTCCTAACGACATCGTTTTCCAAAGTATGAGGTCACTATTGGTCAAAATATATACAGTACATCATCATTCCCCTTACAAAAAATCTAGAGTTCTGGCAAACTAGCCACAAACTTTCAACACATTTTCCACTCATTATTTTCACATGCAAATGAGTTTGTGATTCACTGCAGATGTTTGCCAGAAGTTTGCAGCTCTTTACTGGTAGTGGTGAACCTGCAGCAAAACTTTGGCAACAATTTGCTGCAAAGCTGATTTGCATGTGAAAATATTCAGTGGCGAATTTGTCAGAAAGTTTACGTCAAATTTGCCATGAGCTCTCAATTTTTGTAAGAGGAATGATGACGTACTGTATATATTTTGACCAGTAGTGACCTCATACTTTGGAAAACGATGTCATTAGGAAACTGAAAATTGAGTTTTCAAACAAAAACAGAATAGTATGGATGTGGCCTAAGACTGTATTGAAATGAAACTTGATGCTGAAATTGTTTTTCTCTCCTCCTTAAAATGTATATTTATTCTATCTTGCTTGCTTGTGTACTTGTTATGTTTGCAAAATTAGCCTCTGCTTGTAATCCAAGTCCATGCCTAAATGGAGGAACATGCGTTAAAGGCCGAACAAGAGCCAGCTTTATGTGTGAATGTCCACAAAACTACACTGGGAGGTTCTGCCAAGTTGGTAATATACTGTGCTGCTAAATTTATTTTCTCCATGTTTCAGATTCTGCAGAAAGTCTCCATTATACAACTGGTACATTAAACTACCCTGTATACTGTGGTAGTAATGCCTGTGTATATGTCATCATTAGGTCCAAATGATTGCTACGAGGGGAATGGTGAATCATACAGAGGTTTTGTCAGTGAGACAGTGGAAGAACTGGAATGTCTACCCTGGAACTACTATCGTGTTTCCCATAAGGATTTTGAGGGTAATGATGGCATCGGACACCACAGTTACTGCAGGTAAGAATTCATTGTAAATGTAAGAAAATCTCACAATGATTTGTGATGCCTCATGTTCTCTTGAGTATTATTTTTGTCACTTAAGAAATCCGGATGGAGATCGGGAACCCTGGTGCTTTGTCAAACAGAAGGGCAAGGTCCGGTGGGACTACTGTAATGTCAAGCCATGCCTTAAACAAGGTATATATATTCCATCTGCTTTTTAAAGGGATTAAGTCTAAATGAAACTTATGTTGTTCATTAACTGACTTTCTGTGAAACACAAAAGGAGATATAAGGCAGAATGTTTGGGACTGGTAGCCTGTCACCATTCACCTTCATTCCATCTTTTTTATTCTGTACAATGAAAGTGAAGGGTGACTGAGGTGACTGTACCACTTTACCTATTTATCGAATTGTCTGTGAATTAAATTTCACAGATCCAGTTAAACCCTCCACGACCCCTGCAAAGCTGGAATTTTCTGGCTGTGGAAAAACTGGTCAGGCTAGTATGATAGCTCCAAGGATATTTGGTGGGAGGAAGTCCTTGCCTGGAGCCCATCCCTGGCAGGCCTCGCTTCAGGTACGCCCCGAGGGCTCTAATGGACACTACACCCACAACTGTGGAGGGACCCTTATTGATTCTTGTTGGGTCCTAACTGCAGCTCACTGTATGTAAGTATTACTCTGGGGAGGCACTGCTGTTGCATTGGGACTATGCAAAGGTGGCATATCCACAGATTGCCCGCATCCTGTTCTGATGCATATGGTGCAGAAAAAGGGCAAAACCTGGCTGAAATTGACAGTTCTAATCTGATTGGCTGGATTTACACAACTTCTGGGAGTAAGGGCACATCGTTTTTCTTTTGTTTTGTTTTTTTGCCTAGAAAGTCATGTTTAGAAGGAACCAGGGCTGCAACAAAAGATTTAAGTCAAACAGTCATTGAAAATACAAAAGTGCACAATATAACAGCAATGATCAGATTTATGTAAATAATTAAAACTGATGTAATTTCTGAACCACTAGTGCCACCGAACGGAACTGCAAAAATAAACAATGTTTTCTAAACAGCATTCTGAATACGCCCATCACCTGCAGTTGTTCAAACAGTCAGATAGACCCGCCCTCAACTCACACCACTGGTTGAGTAACGTTGTTGGGGTGGGTCGCTTAAAACAAAAACAGGAATTTTTATAGTGCCACAGAGACACAGTGTATACAGTTTTTGAGAAAATTAACCTATGAATGGCTTATGTATAGTTGTCTCTGCATAATAAGCTGGGAAAGAAGAAAGTATTTTAACACTGAAAAAAAGTTACATCAGCATTAAAGGGATAGTTAAAAAAAAAAAAGAAACCTGCTGAACACAAGCAAAGATTTTTAGAAGAGTATCTCAGCTCTGTAGGTCAATACAATGCAAGTGAATGGTGATCAGGCCTTTGAAGTTCCCAAAAGGAGATAAAGTCAGAAAAAAGTAATCAATAATACTCCAGGGATTAAATCAATGTCTTCTGAAGTGATCATGTTAGATTTAGGTGAGAATAGACCAAAATGTTATTCCTTTTCACTGTACATCTTGAAACAGTCTCTAGGCACGATCATGATTTCAAGCTCAATTACAGTTTCTAGTGCTTGATGCATGCGCAGAGCGCTAGATGGCGCAACAGGAAGTGTAATCGAACCTGAAATCATGATCACCTAGGAGACATTTGTCAATATGTACAGTAAAAAAGGAGTTACATTTTGGTCTGTTCTCATCCTAAACAAACTGGATCAATTCAGAAGACATTAATTAAACCACTGATTTTTTTAATCTCCTTTTTGCAGCTTGATCACCATTCACATGCATTGTATGGTCCTACAAAACAGAGATATTCTTCTAAAAATCTTCGTTTGTGTTCAGCAGAAGACAGTCATACACATCTGGGATGGCATGAGGGTGAGTAAATGATGAGAGAATTTTCATTTTTGTGTAAACTAACCCTTTAAGTTGTTATTTATTTTCATGATTACATAAATTATGATGTTGTATTATAGAAACTTTACTTTTTTACAGGAGTTTGGAATGTGACATTTTCAAATCCATATGCAAATGTAACAATTAAACTATCTTTGCGTGGCTTAATCACGGCAGTGAAGAAGGTGAGGAGATAAGGGTGGAGCTGGGTGGTGTTAACCTTGAGAGAGATAACCCTGCAAAGCAGTTTCTGGAGGTGGAGAAAGCCATTGTTCACGAGAACTACACAGAGACAGCTGAAGCCTTGTATAATGATATAGGTGATTCTGTCTATCTATCTATATAGGCTCTAAAGTTCTATATTTATTCTAGACATTGTTACAGTAGTATTTCATCTCTGACTTTCTCCTTAAGTTCACACAGTGCTTTTCTTTCTTATCCATGCCAGCTCTGTTGAAACTGAAGGCAATAAATGTACAGTGCGCCAATGAGACCAGGTCTGTTAAGGCAGCATGTCTCCCCACCGATCCATTCCCTGATGAAACACAGTGCACCATATCAGGATATGGGCTCACTGAGAAAGGTGTGGCTTCTGTATTCAGTATTTCACTGTGCACATCCACCTTAGCACCATCTGTCTCTGGGCCTATTACTAGCTGAACTCTATTGCTCTTTCTTGTAGACGATTCTGCCTCTCCTCAGCTACTGGATGCGAAGGTTCTCCTGATCTCTCAGAGACGCTGTATGTCTCAGAATATCTATGGAAACAGATTGGATGATACCATGATGTGTGCTGGGTATATGCAGGGAAAGATTGACTCTTGTCAGGTGTGTGTGTGGACAGTAGGATGATTGTTTCCATATAAACATCACCCTATCACACATTTGCTACTTTGTCACAAAAATTGATTGCAGTGTGTAAAACCAATGCTTTGACTACCTGTAGGGTGATTCTGGTGGACCACTGGTTTGTCAGAAAGACCAAATTCATTATGTCTACGGTGTGGTGAGTTGGGGTGACAGCTGCGGAAAGAAGAACAAACCAGGAGTCTATACTCGCGTCAACAAATTCATTGATTGGATCAATGAAAAGATGCGTTCAGCTTAGGTTTGTGCCTTTTAAAAGGCTTTAAAGGGATAGTTCAGCAAAAAATGAAAATTCTCTCATTTACTCACTCTCATGCCATCCCAGATGTGTATGACTTCTGGCAGATCCATACAATGCAATTGAATGGTGGCAGGACCCTTGAAGATCCAAAAAACATATTACGGCAGTATAAAAGTAATCAATAAAATGGCAGTGGTTAAATCTATATCTTCAGAAGCAATATGATGGGTAAGAAACAGATCAATGACCATTTTTTACTACAAATTCTCCTCCCTACCCATTAGGTGGCAACATACACAAAGAATACCAATCATAAAAAATAAAAAAAATGCCCATTTGATAGTGGAAATTAATAGTACATTTATGCTGCATTTATAAGCTTTTTGAACCTTCAAAGTTCTGGCCATAATTCGCTTGCATTGTATGGACCAAGAGTTTAGATAGTCTTCTAAAAATATTAATTTGTGTTAAGCAGAAGACACACATCTGGGATGGCATGAGGGTGAGTAAATAAGAGAATTTTCATTTTGGGGTGAACTCTCTCTTTAAGCTTCAATGCCAGTACTAATAGCTGAAAGAGAAGACTTTACATGAAGAAAATGATTTTACAGTCATTTACAAATATATACAGTACATGATCTGCAGTTTACAGTTATATGCAGAATGGGCAGCCAGTACTTTAGATTAAAAAAATGTAACCATCTCAATTTTAGTGAGCTATATTACAGGGCTGAGAAGCACATGCTTGTGTTTTGCAAATTACAACAAAAGAATGAACACTGAATCAATTACAAATGTAAAATTTTTTACCATGTATTGTCTCAACTAATTTAGTGTTCTGAACCCAAAGGAACCAGGAAACATTACTAGCCATGTAGTCATTTTTAGACTTTGTGCAGGTCACCTCCACCTTAACACTGGTACTCGTTTATACTTTTTTGTAAGTCATTCATGTAATGGGTTGTAAAAAATCACTCATTGAAGGCAAATTCTTCAAATGCCTTTTGAAAGTGTTTTCGGCAAATTAGCCATGTGAAATTTCATAGGGGACATAAGAGGTATTCTGGATTCTAATATTGCCAAGTGTTTAGTTTGGATCCATCAATGAGGTAAAGAGTATCACTACACTGTGGTTCAATTAAATCTATTTCCAGTAAGAAGGGATTAATTCTTACCCAACAGAGGCACCAGAAAATGACTGAAGAATTAGTATACACTAAATGCTCAGAGAAAGAAAACCTTTATTAGCATTCATATGGAAATTACAACTAATTGTATTTCACAGACAATAACACCTACCAAAATGATATCTTGATCTACTTCCAAAGATATAAAATAGGCTCAGATATTGACATTATAGTGGGCATCCACAAAAGGACTTGCACAGAATCTTTCTGCATAAAGAATGAATGCTGCAGCCAATCTTATCTCAAATCAAGACATTACATAGGAGCAATCAGGAGAATACTGGAAACAGCCAAGCACTCTGCACTGCAACACGCCACCTTAACAGCTAACCAGCAAAACACAACTGCTACGCAACTGCGCCTAGTGCATAAGAAATACACAAGAAAAATATTAGAATCATGTTGCTGTAATATTTTAATTTAAACCATAACAATACCTGCTTGGTTAGCAACGGTTCATAATGACACTTTTACACAAGCATGATTTTGTATTTGAAGGCCATCACCCAGCCAATTTTCTACCCAGTCACATCTAATAAGGTCAAAGAAATGATATGCACAACATCCAACATTTTCCTTTAATGATGTTTATTAAGAAAAAGAAAAAAAAAAAGTTAATAAATTGTGATTAATAAACTTTATAGTCTGGGAGTTTCAATAACATGGGGTAATAAACAAATGCAAACACTACCAAAAACGAAGAGAAACTATTTCACTTTGTAGCTCCAATTAAGCATAAAGAATTTAATATCACATGGAATTCGAAGTGTGATACAAAGCAATTTTGGGCAACAGAAAATAAACAATCATTTAAAATTTTAGACCAAGTTACAATAACCTTTGGTCTGATATATGGATAATTTGGGTATCCTCAGATGGACATCTCCATTCGATGCGATCCTTTAAGTTTCGATCACTTGACATCTAGAAGAAAAAAATAAGAACAAGTTAGTTTCAAAGAGCTTCAGAACAGAGAACCCTAAACTATACAAGCCACATTTTGCTTGTATGTTTCCATAAAACAAGGCATTGGCTCTATGTATACCATGCTCGGATCGTGGTCATCGGTTAGGTGAAAAAAAAAAAAGGAACCATTTAAATCAATGTGAATTTGCTTTATTTATGGTATTGCTTTAGCTCATGTACCCTATTTTGTTCTTCAAGAAACCTAAAGGAAAAAGCCAAACCTGGGGGTGGAATACATACTTCTCAAAGCCACTTTAAGTGTCAGCAAGCTAAGGTATAACCCATTTACTGCCAGTTAGAGCAGTATTTGGCCATTATGTAATTTAATAAATTACATTTAGGCCTATAAAAGCACACCAAGGACACTCAGCTGCCTGATTGCTTAAACTAGCTCAGAGAACACACCCCATATCCATTCCCGCTTTTGCCTATGCCACAACAGACATGAGCTTGTGACAAGGATGATGGAAAGGTCTCAGTCCATTGTCCTTCAGACGTACCTCAACACCACCTCAACACTCAATGAGACCGACCTGCTCCATAGCAACCGCCAATCAGCAGCAGGCAGCCAATGGTCGGATCACACACTAACTGCTCTCAAACTGCCCCAAACTCCTCTTTTGCAAACAGGAATCAGCAGCTTGGAGGAAAGAATTCCACATTTAGATGAAATGTGTACCACCCAAAATCCATTGATTTCAAAACAATCAAATACTTACTGTGTTGGACCCAATAATGGCTCTAAAGTAGATATCCATTGTAAGGTTTAGAATATGCATTAAAAAGTACCTTAAAATCATGCAGTTCTGAGATCAGCTCAGTAGAGTGGAGATTTCAGACAGGATGCTGTGAAAAACTGTCAAACTAAACCATCTCATACCCTAGTTTTAAAAATTATGCTACTATAAACTGTAAAACCTGACACCTGCGTTAAGGGAATGCATCTACCGCCAGTTTACCAACATTAAAATGAACTTAAGCCTTGCAAATCAATATCTATTTTCCCTCCGACTTGATGAGAAAGGAGAGGAGTGAAACAGGAGAAGAAAATGCATTTGCGTTCTTTATTTTAAAGCATTTTAATTGATTTGTGATCTACGCATTGGTTTACTCTGCACAAAGCAAAGTCAATTAAGTTTAGGATTATTGACAATATAAAGAGAACAGAATCCCAGTGGAATCTAAAAGATGCATTGGTCATTACATTTCTAAGAAAACAACACAAATTTCCCCAAATTGTATGAAATCTAGGAAATACAGTCTCTTTGGCTTACCTAAATTTCACGATTCAGTGGCAGCTCCATCGTCCTCTGGAGATTTGGGTATGCTTCTTGATCTGGATCTTGATTTGGATCCTTTATTCGATCTGGGAGTACGACTCCTGGAGCGAGACTTGGATTTGGACCTTGAGCGGGACCTGGAAGGTGATTTGGTCTTGCTCCTGCGGGGTGTATGGGATTTGGAGCGAGACCGGGAGTCGGACCTGGATCTAGACCGGCTGTAGCGGGATCTGCTGCGGGAACGGGATCGACTCCTGCTTCTGGATCTGCTGTGTCTCCTGCGACGAGGACTACGGCTAGAAACAGACAAAGAACACATCAGGAACAGAGTCTTCTTTACACAGATGAACAATAATAAGTAGGTTTGAAGATGTAACAGAAGTATTACAACCAATAACAAACATTACAAAGCTTAACAGATCAGTAGAGTACGTACTTTCAAATATGTTTAGTTTGTTTGGTGTTTATTGCCATATCGGCTACAATGGCTATTTCATGGCACATACAGGTGGCGATCAAACAATTCATAAATACAACACACCTTGCAAAAATACACAAAAAAGGAAGACTATTCAATCCAGTACAGTAAACCAATTCTATTAAAGATCCTTTAGTTGCACTTTTTATTAAAAGTCCAAGAGCTTTCCTGGGCACGTCTTTCAAAGTTTTTCCAGATATAAATCATTGTCTCATGAGCACATGCTTCACAATCAAAAGCGTGTTACAATGTTGCCGTTTTGGTGGTTCTTCACCTTCCAAAAAATACCCACGGGTCAGTCTAGTGTGGCCTATACGACACTTGAGGTCCAAGGGTGGGATTCTGCACTCTTTAATTCTTTCTGTAATACTTTCAAATATGAAGGCATACAAAATTATTCAAAGAGGACAGGGTAGGATTTTTTTTCTGTAACACTTTTGCAGTCCCTTGCAATAAGTTTACAATTGTTTTACTACAGTAACCATATTTTAACCTTCATATTCGTAGTAAAATCAGTGATACAGGAAAACGAAAAAAATTGTGGTTATGTTTTTACTAAAAATACTATGGTAAAACCATAGAAACCACCAGATGGTTAATCCACAGTAGAAACATGGTTACTATATGGATACAGTATACTGTATTTTTATTATTTTTTTTATCCCCTTTTCTCCCAATTTGGAATGCCCAATGCCCACTACTTAGTAGGTCCTCGTGGTGATGCGGTTACTCACCTCAATCCGGGTGGCATAGAACAAGTCTCAGTTGCCTCCGCTTCTGAGACCGCCAATCGTTGTGCATGACACCGGAGACTCGCACCATGTGGAGACTCATGCTACTCCACGAGCCCCATTGAGAGGGAGAACCACTAATCACGACCAAGAGGTGGTTACCCCATGTGACTCTACCCTCCCTAGCAACTGGGCCAATATGTTTGCTCACTCCAGGGGTGGTAGTCAGCATCTATACTTGCTGAGCATCCAGGCCCCCTCAGTATACTGTATCAAAATCATGGTTTCCACCAAACTATAGTATACTATAGTTAATAAAATTATTTTTATTTCCGTAGTTTGTGTATTATCACTATGGTTTCACTACGAATATCATTGTTAAAATATGGTTTATGTAGTAAAACAGAAGTAACCTTTTACGAGGGAACGCAAAACTTTCAGAATTTTTTTTATAAAAATAAATCCTGCCCTGTCTTCAAAAGGGCTTCGTCCACATCTTAACGTAAATTCCCCGGGGGGGGGGGGGGCGGACAGAAACCATGGTGGCCAAAATTGTATTATGTTACCATGTGTCCATAATAATCTGGGACCTCGTTCAACGCGTCTTAAACTTTAGTCAACTTAATTTCTTTGGTTGACAATAACTCTTGGAACCATGATATTCTGGGGAAAAGCATGTTACCGTTGTATTTTGTGTCGAGGTTCGTGGGCAACTGCTGTGTTTGTTTGGCAAACTGGCTTTGGTCCATTCAAACGATTCGCTATTAATTGGCCAGAAATGTGACGCAATTATACCAAATTAAGACGGATGGAATACATTCTAAACGCTTCAAATAACCATTATAATGAAAATAAATTGCATTCGTCATGAAACAGTGCACATGTTCGCTTAGACTTAAAAACTGTAGCACGTGTTGTCTCGAGCACAGCGAGGCCTAAGGGCCTCAAACTGAAACCGCTCGCTAATTTTAATGTTATAACAAATAGGCTAAAATCACGGTATGGAATTTTAAAAGCAGGAGACATTTATGAGGGCCTTACCTGCGGCTTCTCCGCCCGTATCCCCCAGATCTCCTCGGCGGGGCTCCGCGGCGACTGTAGTGCGAGTCTGGCGGGCGCCCGTATCGCGCCATTTGCACGCGCAACTCGCGCCCGTCCAGAAGCGCACCGTCCATGGCGTCCATCGCGTCTTCCGCGTCCCGCTTATCGTGGAAACGGACGAAGGCGAACCCGCGACTCTCCTTCGTGTACCGGTCTCTCGGGATGTAGACGTCTCCGACTCGGCCGTACTTCTCGAAAACACGCCGCAGCGTTTCTGGCGACGTGCGGTAGGTCAGATTGTCGACTTTTAAAGATGTCATGCCCTCAACGTCGGGCGGAGGCCTGCCGTAACTCATCCTGAATCACGAACCCTACTGCTGCGCACTACGCGAAGAATAAAGCAGTTACTTGTGAGAATTACGGGAAAAATATCGAACCATTCGGGAGAGTCTTAAGCAGCACGCTGTGTGGACAACACTCTAAGATGGCGGTAAGAGGATTTCCGGGGTTGGTGGAGCTCGTTTTTATTTCCTTCGCAAGGGGAGGAAGTAATGCCACCTAGTGTCATCTGAGTGACACTACAAGCTACTCGTCTAGGAATGTGAGATTTGGCAAGAGTGGGAATAAAATAAAACAAAAAATATAATTTTATTACGTTTTATCGCCGGGCTCAACTACATTGTTTTTACAATCTCGATACATTTTCTTTATCTAAAGTTTGTGCGGGAAAGGGTCTATCTGCGTCCTGCAAGTCACGCCCACTACAAGTTTCGCCCCCTTCAAATGACTGGCGAAATGTTTATTTGGAGACCCGTAGTAACCCTACACCTATACATAATACTATTCCTAAACCTAACCCTAACCAGAAATATTAAAAATTCAATTTGATCAAATTATTAAATATACCAGAAGAAAGTGCTAAGCTAAAAGGCTAACCAGCTAGCTTGTAAGCTAACTGGAGAAAACAAAACAGAGAAATGTTGAATTTGTTTTTTGTTAAAGTACCTCTGAGACTATAAATCATTTATTTTGGGAGTTTCCTAAAGTGAAAGTCTTTCGGAGAGAGTTGAAAAATTATTTCCAATGACTGTTGAAAGATTGTTCATTTTGAAAAAAATGGATGATAATGTTAAAGTGGATCTCAATTGACAATGATGCAAATGTAGTATTTATATGTGATGCATTATTACAATGGCTCGTTTTTATATACATAAAGTTAAAGGTGCACTCAGTAACTTTTGTCTTTGTGTCATCTTGGACTTACACTGACACCTAACAGCTTGGATGCAGCATAATTTAAAATCAATAGTTTTCAGTTTTAACTGCCATGATCACAGTCAGCCATGATGATTACTTTAATCAATGAATGAAAGTGTCAAATAATAGGACGATTACTGAGATTAAGCGTATTCGGCTGGTCACGTGATTCTAAAATGGCAACCTCCATGTGTGGACCCTCTCCATGTAGTATTTGTACATATTTTTATATGTACTCTTGTTTGTACTATTTGAATTCGTTTAAATAATAATAATACAAAAAGTTAAATTTGACCATTTATATCTTCAGTTTAATAATATGATATGTGACATACAATTTAAAAGTTATTCTTTGTCATATTTATTGCGATTGCATTGGATTTTAAACGTTCTTTCAGCCAATAGAGTCACTCTATAATCCAAAGGGCCGTTGCTTGGAGTGGGCATGTCGTGTAGTTGGTGTTCCTTGTTGTCTTGCGGGACACAGACAGATACACTTGTTTTAATGGAGTTTCATGATTGAATTCTGAATGGACTTAATATTCAGAAGAAGGGACTAGTCTTCAGGCTGCAGCTTAAAGAAAATCTGAACACACGCACGCACACACACACACACACACACAGACAAACTTGTTTTTATATCATTGTGGAGACTCTCCATAGACTTCCACGCATTTTATGGTTTTTATACAGACCTAATGATAATTTATATCCCCTAACCCTACCCCTAAACCTAACCCTCACAGAATCTTTTTTGCATTTTTACATTTTCAAAAAAACAAGCCATAAGCCAATTCCCTCGTGGGGACCGCTGGCTAGGTTTTACTATCCTTGTAGGGACATTTGGTCCCTACAATGCAGCATAAACATGTACACACACACACACACACACACACACACACACAATATTCATCATTGCAACAGTTTATCTAATTTTGTTATCTAATTAAATTTATTCTCATTCACATTGTGATTGTATGCAATGACAACAGAGAATCTTCAGTGTTTTTATAGACTGACAGAATCTGAATCAGAATGAACTTTATTGCCAAGTATGCTTACATATATAAGAAATTTGACATGGTGACAGAAGCTTCCAGTGCACAAACAATACAACAACAAGACAGAAATAATAATAATAATAAAAAAAAATAGAATAAAGAACAAAAATAAAGTGAATAGAATATAAAGTTTATATAGAAATACACAATAAGACACAAAAATATATGTATATATAAATACATTCTGTTATATAACTGTCTGGTTTGGTTCAGCTACGAAATCAGACATCAGAAGACTACAAAGGACAGTTCGGACTGCTGAGAGGATTATTGATTATTGGAACTGTTGCCTTCTGGCCGTCGCTTCAGAGCTCTGACCACCAGAACTGTCAGGCACAGGAACAGTTTTTTCCCTCAGGAACAGTTAAATCTCATGAACAGTTAAAACTGCCCTATTGAGCAATAATTAATGTGCAATACACAGCTTAGTCTTTTTATATTATCCAACACATCCAACCTCTTCTGCCATTACATTCCCTTGCACTGTACATAACCGATTTGTATTTAGATTTGCACTACGTATGTGTATGTGTGTGTGTATGTATGTATGTATATGTATGTATATATATATTCATATATGTGTATATGTGTATATATGTGTGTATGTATGTATATGTATGTGTGTGTATATGTATGTATATGTATGTATGTATATATATTGTCTATTGTGTATTCGATATATACTTATTTTCAATATTTATCTAATTTTTTTTTTATTCAATTTTAATTATTTTTTTAAAGTCTTGTTGCTGTTTTGTATTGTGTAGTGGAAGCTCCTGTCACCAAGACAAATTCCTTGTATGTGTAACTTGGCAATAAAGCTCATTCTGATTATATACAGTGCAAGGCAATGTAATGTGCAGAAGAGGTAGGATATGTTAAATAAATATAATTGACTAAGCTTGTTATTGCACATAATTATTGCTCAATGGGGCAGTTTAAACTGTTCATGAGATGGTATATATATATATATATATATATATATATATATATATATATATATATATATATATATATATATATATATATAGATATATAAATAATAAAGTGCTGTGCACACTTGATCATTAATAAGGGGACCTGTTTATTTTTTTTTATTTTATTTTTTTTAGATAGAGCTCAGTGATGGAAGGGCTACTAATGAAACATCAGTTACCCTATTATGCCCTTACTGCACTGCAGTAAATCACTTCACAGTTTCGGGGAAGGTCACGTTTGGCGAAGCAGAATCCGTTATTGTACTGCACCAAACCTCAAGTCTGGATTTAAGCCTGTCATCAGGGGTGGCCAATAGCGCTTCTGAGGGACAGTAATAGAGCATTGATCATTGGGTGGCAGATCTTACTAACAACAAACTGTATCTAAAACGTTTTTTTTCTCCAGGTGGGGCTTGGCGGCTCAGATAGTAAAATCCTCCATTGAGCCGTATTCCAATTTCAAGACGTTTTTTTCTTTTATTGGAGATATTTGTGCACTAAAATATAGAATCTTTTAAATGTTAAGACTACACAGAGTGCTACCTGACATTAAAAACGGAAATCCGCCCAAACAATATCTATAAAACGATGTTTTTAAAAAACCTTATCTACTAAACTCAAACGTCTGTGATTGGTCTTTCCCGATCATCGCGGAGAAAAGTAACAAGTACCACATGCTGATGCTTATTTTACGCTGCGGTCTAGTTTATAATTCATACCTGAATGAAACTTTTATAGCTGCTTAATTTACAATATTCACCGAAGAGCAAAATAAAATAACTATTATTTAGACCAATCGTTTCTGACCAATTAAATACAACATTCGGTTAGCTAATCCTCGCCCATTTTGTGACCCCGGTTCGTGATCAGTGACATTCTACCCGTTTATTCTAGGGCACTGATACGCATCCGCATCGCATCGCTCAAGCGCTCGGAGAACAGAGGATACAGGGATGATGATAAACATACAAAGAACTGTGTCACACAGAGAGCATCTGTCTCGGCTTTGAAAGCGTTATTTACGCCGCAACCTGGCAAGGGATGCTGACCATGGAAAGAGAGGCAGCCTTGTAAAAGGACCACAGTTTCTGGGACGCAAAGAGCAGCTTGTGTCTGCAGACAAAACAACGACCGTGGGACTCTGTAGGAAGCTTTTTGGGCATTAAGAGCACAAACTAATCCTGTGCATGGTAAAAAATCTAAAAGCTAAGAGCAAACAACGGGTATTTTTGCATGAAGAAGAAGATGTTTGGGTTAAAGAAGACGTCGCTGCAGTAGGATTGCAATCATTTGGTGTAATTTTAATTGTTGACTGTATGAAATGGGAGCTTTGACAAGCCGTCAGAATGCCGGAGTGGAGGAGGTCGATATCCCGTCCAATTCTGTTTACAGATATCCACCCAAAACCGGTGAGAAACATAATAAATATATTTTGCATTAAGCAAAATATTATTATTATTATTTTTATAATAAATAATATAAAACGACATACAATAAATGGTATGAAAACCATTTATTTTATAATACAAATTATTATTATTATTATTATTATTATTATTATTATTATTGTTAAAAGTAGTATTAATAGTATTTGCATTAGGATAACCTCTGGCGCTACTCTATAATAGAAGGCTGTTATTGGCCCAATGGAGAAACTCAAGCTCAGATTTAATAGCCTACTTTGTCATTATTAATGGACAAATGATGTAAATGATCAGAAATTAAGATAAAATAGGGGGATTATAAAATATTTTTTTAATAGTTTCCCTATGATTTGAGAGGGGCCTCTGTTCACCTTAACTCCAAAGGGACTGGGCCACCACCCACGGTTTCTTGGTCAGCAAGTCTGTCAGGCCTCTGGTCAGCATGGCGCATAGATGCTTGCCTTTATATTGCTATAGGGCTTATCACTCCCACTACTGCTTTGTCTGCTGAAATATATTATAATTAGAGCAAATGGTTTGCATGATTTCATACTCAACATGCAAAAATTAAACAGGATTGAAAACAGCATTGTGCACTGCAGGCAAAAGTAGTTAAATGGCTAGTTCATCCAAAAATGAAAATTCTCTCATCATTTACTCATCCTCATGACATCCCAGATGTGTATGACTTTCTTTCTTCTGCTGAACACAAACAAAGATTTTTAGAAGAATATCTTAGGTCTGTAGGACCATACAATGCAAGGGAACTTTGAAGGTCCAAAAAACACTTAAAGGGAACATAAAATAATCCATATGACTACAGTGGTTAAATCTATATCTTCAGAAGCGATATGATAGGTGTGGGTGAGAAACAGATAAATATTTATGTCCTTTTTTACTATAATTGTGATGTTGACTATGGTTTACGTAACTTCTTGCAATTTAGTACGTTACATTAACGTAAAACCTTCATTTTCAAGTGTACAACCATTGTTGTAAGTTGAGGAAATTCAAAACACCCATCAAACTAGTTTTATGGGCACTTTTGCCTGTTTTACAAATCTTAAGAAATTTGAGCAGACAGGCAGGATTAACATTGAGATGAGTGTAAATAGACAGATAATCTGTAAATGCAGCCTGGGACTTGTGCCTGATTCTTGCTACCTGATGCTTCAGATTCGTGCTTGTTCATCCATACTCTTGTATCTTCCTGTTGTAGTATAGCCTGAATCCTCTGCCCTTAATCTGTTGTTTTTTTTAGTCTCTACTATATCTGTCTTCATTTCGCAAGCCTTCGTTCATCCTGTGTGTCCAGACATTTCTCTGGAGAAGTGGAGCAGTTAGATTTTTTCACATCAACATAACCATGTCCATATCAGTTTCCGTGCCTGTTGCTAAAATAATATGGGTTATAATACAATAATATATTTCATACTAATGGAACACTCAGGATGTTAATTTTTATAAGAGGAAATGATCATTTATAGAGCTATTCTGACCCAATTATTGGTTATTATTAATTCATTTTACCTAATGATTTCAGTCATGTGATGTAATATTTTGATGTTATTAAAATCAGTTAATTTAGATGTTGAATAAAGCACACATGAAGCCCATATGGTTCAGAAGGGGAAGTGCTTTATCATGTTGATGAAAGTTCGATCAGGAATTATGAACATTTTCGCAACACTGTTGTCCCTGTCAAATTGAATTTTCAATATCTGTAACAACTGATCTGTTCTTTATCATACAGGGAGTTATTTTGCTAGCCATTTTATTATGGGAGGAGAGAAGTTTGATTCAACTCATCCTGAAGGCTACCTCTTTGGTGAAAACACTGACCTCAACTTCCTTGGCAATAGACCAGTAGTGGTAAGACTGAATATAAATTCCTGTAAAATACTTAGATTAGATTCAGCCATTTGGTTATGATTATGAAAGGAAGTCATCACACCACTGATTGTGTTCAGTTCTTAATCTTACTATGTGTTATCTAATTTCCAGTGGTATAATGATCAGCAGCAGTATTTTTGTCTCTTTTTACTGCATTGCAATGCATATAAATCATATGCAATTGTTTAGATTATTGTTCTAAAAATATATTTAAATTCATATAATATGAATTCAAATAAATGCATTAATTCACAAATTCATAGATATTTACGTATTTATTTTCAAAGGTAATACTTTACAATAAGTTCCATTAATTAATGCATTAGGTATCATGAACGAACAATGAACAAAATATTTTTTACAGCACTTATTAATCTTTGTTAATATTAGTTAATAAAAATACAATTGTTTATTGTTAGTTCATAGTGCATTATTTTAACTAATACAACTTTTTATTTTATTTTAACAGTGCATTAGTATATGTTTAAATTATCATCAGTCAAGATTAAGAAATGCAATACAAAAAGTATTGTTCATCGTTATTACATGTTATCTCATTTTGTTAACAAATGGAACCTTATTGTAAAGTGTTACTGTGGCGAGCAGGGTGGGACCGAGTGGCCTCTGGGCAGAGCGAGGCCAGGAAGATAAGTGGTGAATGAGTTCCACCTGTGTGCCACACCAGTCTCGCGTTCCAGTGAGGGGTTGTGGGAGTATTTGAGGAGAGGAGACAGCAGCAGATGGAGAGAGAGAGAGATGCATGTCGATGTGGTTGTCGGGAACCGCTGAAAAGCAACCCAGACCTGTCTGTGTGTTCAATGTTTCGACTGAATAGTCATATTGTGTGACACTGAAAAGTGTATATGCTATAAATGTCTCACATGGATTGTCAAGCCAGTCCCAGCTTCCTCCTTTGCCATTCTTGATTCCTTTACAGTTACCTTTTCGAATATGTTTTTATGAATATACATTAAAATAGTCTTTTAGAATATATATTTTCGTAATATTTTTTGACATGTATTTGAGCTGCTTCAAGCTGTTATTCAAATTTGATATTTAGTATGCAAGATAGTTTGAATTACTGTTTATTAGTGAAAGCTTCTATAATTTACTTTATTATACTTGTCCAAATGTGATTCTGGCCCAATTTGCCATGTGTAATTGTATACAGTTGTTGTTCTTTTATCCTGATATTGATGTCTATGTTTGTGCTTCCTATACGGGTCTTTATACAGTAAGTGTTTATTAGCACTGTGTTTATGAGCTGCAAGGCCCATCTCTAAGCAGACAAGCTAGTGATGCTGTGGATTTAAGCAACAGCTTACTGGAAGTAGTACAGAGAGCCACATTCAGGCTAAAAACATGGGGGAGGGGAGGCAAAAGGCTCACCCACCAGTGTTGACCCACGAGCTTACATACGCATGCTGCTTCTCCGACATGTGGATTTGCCAGTGCATTGCACACACACATGCATCAACACAGCAGCTTGTCCAGAGATCAGTGTACACCACCTTGTAATGTGGCTTTGTTTCCAGATTATTGTTCAGTTTTACAGGAGATCAGATGTGTGTTTTAGATATGTGATTTGACAAAACAGGGCAAAGTGCTTCTCAGACACTTTCTACTGGGTTTTAAAATCAATAATTTCACCCTGATTCCAGCTGCCTCCATCCAGAGAACTGCTTTGTTTGTAAAGTGTGCATTCTGTTGTAATTATGATTTGTAGTTTCCGTACAATGCTCCACCTCCTCAAGAGCCAGTCAAGACCCTCCGCAGTCTCATCAACATCCGCAAAGACACTCTACGACTTGTCCGGTGAGATTTTCCTCCTAAATATCTTTACTACATCTGGCAAAGCTTTCAAAGGATAATTTACTTCACCCTCATTTTGTTCCAAACCCATCTAACTTCCTTTCTTTCATGGAAAATAAAAGGAGATATTCTGGGGAATGTACCGGTTGCTCTGTATGGTTCTCTTTGAAGATTAAAAGCTCCAGTCCCCATTCATTGTAATTGCATTATGGTTTGGAATGACATGAAGGTGAATAAACGATGAATGTAATTACATTTTTGGGTGAACTATTCCTTTAAGATATCTATAATTTATATGCTCCATTTTTAGTCACATGTAAACATAACACATGTTTCAATTGTAAATACATTATTTTAATTTTTCAGTTTATTAAGACCCATGATTTAGTCAAAATCTTGAATGAGCATCCAGTAAAATCTGTCATTTTGACTGCAGATGTAGTGAAGACATGAAGCTGCCTGGACAGGATGTTGGAAAAAGCCACAGTTGCTACAATATTGAGTTTACCTTTGATGCCGACACACAAGTTGCCATCACTATATACTACCAAGCCATTGAAGAGTTTCACAATGGTGTGCCAATGTAAGTTCAGCATTAAACGCACTTTAAAAGTTTCCTCAGATTTTTTTATTTATTAATAAAATACTTTAAACTCAACCCATACCACTTGATCAGAGAGCAGCAAAGTAGGAAGTGACAGGAAAGCTTGAGGTTTTCATTTGTATCACTCTGTTCATTGTGTATGTTGACAGATACTTGCCGCAGGACAGCTCTCTGCAGTCAGAAACGGTGCATTTCAAACGTGGCGTCTGCCAACAGTTCTGTTTGCCCTCTCATTATGTCAACTTATCAGAGTGGGCAGATGAGGAGGTAACACTTCTGTTAGCTATATCCTTTTGTGTCTACGTATGTGTGTTTTTATTTTTTGAGAGAGGTTAAATAGGTTAGATTGGAATGGCGGTCATCTATCTCAGTGTAGAAATCATTAAGTAATTCATAATGCATGTCCTTTTAATGTTACACAGCTTATGTTTGACATGGATAAAGACATCTTCCCCATGGTTGTACAAGCAGTAGTGGATGAGGGAGATGGTGAGTTTGTTGTCATTATTATCAGCAGTTATGACTGTCATCTGTAATCATCTGTCAAAAATGTCCTATGGTTCTCAAACCTTTCAGGCAAAGTACCACTTTTGATCCAATCAGAACATCTAAATGCCACCTAATCACAATGATGTTCCTTCTAATTATTTTAGCAATGAGAAATCATAATAATAATGCCATATTTTCATTTATATTCCTTAATAATATCTCATCGGAAGGACCTTCTAAAACATGCTTACACCACAATAATAGCAATTAGAATTGATTACAGTGTAATTGCACTTGTTAAAATGCAACTTCTGCAATCCAACTCAAACATTTAATATGAAATGTATTTGCTCTAAATATATTTTAATTGGATTAAAAAACTTCTACCATCTATCTACAATCACTTGAAACTCCTCTGTCAGATTGGTTATCACAGTTTGAGAACCTCTGTCCTATGTGATTTCATATGAAACTGGAAATCTATTGTTTTTCAGCACCACATGTTTTTTTTTTTGTTTTTTTTTTGTGCAGAGCACTTGGGACATTCCCATGTTCTTCTCGCAACCTTTGAAAAGGTATGTTTTTTGTGTTGATAAAAGAACTGGGGTATAGACTTCTAATTCCTGTGTATCTTCTTAATGCTTGTTTGTAAATTAGCCTATTCATATTGTCTCTATATACTGTAGAAAACATTAACAATTGGAACTATATAAAGGTTTATCAAAATATTGCTGTCCTTTTCTCCTAGCACATGGACGGAAGTTACTGTGTGAAGCCTCTGAAACAGAAACAAATGGTAAGTGCCCATTTATTATAGTTGTAAGAATTCCTATAGCATAAAAGAAGAAAAAGAAAAAATGAAGGCAGAAGGACAGATTAGATTAAATGGCTGCTATTAGTCTTACTTAGCTTTGCTAAGTGTTTCTTTATATCCCGAGGCAAATTTACAAATGATCAAACTTTAGTCTCTTAAAGGGGATAGTTCACCCAAAAATGAAAATTCAAAAGGAAATGTTAGACAGGATGTTAAAGACTGATAGTCTTATTCACCTCTTCACATTAATTGTATGTAAAATAGATGCAGTGAAAGTGAATGGTGACTAAGGCTAACATTCTGCCTAACATCTCCATTTTGCTGAATTTATCTTAGGTGGATGGTGTTAGTTACCTGTTGCAGGAAATATATGGCATAGAGAACAAATACAACAGTCAAGAATCAAAGGTACGTCACCATCCACATTTACAAAAAGAATCAATTCATTCTTGGTGTAATTGTGACCAGAATTTTCCACATCAAGGCAGAAGGACAAGCTCTGTCACTGCTTTGATCTGATAATTAGTATAAAAATGTTAAAAGTTACCCATTGATGTTTACAGGTTGCTGAAGATGAGATTAGTGACAACAGCGCTGAATGTGTGGTGTGTTTGTCGGATGTGCGGGACACACTTATCCTACCCTGCAGACACCTGTGCCTGTGCAACGCCTGCGCAGACACACTGCGTTACCAGGCCAACTGTTGCCCCATCTGTCGACTACGTAAGCACCAACCCTTGTACCAGATTCATTCATTATTGTTTAGAAGATATTTGTTTTTTTGTCAGGCTGGTCAGGATGCTTAAAAAAACCCCCAGCAATGTTTTGAAAGCACCACGGAGTCACAATGTTTACAGTTTCCAGGGTAATCAATGTATGAATGGTTTATTTATAGTTTTCTCTGCACATTAAAGAATAGTTCACCCAAAAATGAAAAGTATCATTTACTCGTATAAGATTTTTTTCTTCTATAGGACTCAAACGCAAATTCTTAGAAGAATATCTCAGCTCTGTAGGTCCATATAATGCAAGTGACTGGTGACCAAAACTTTGAAGCTCCAAAAAGCACATTAAGGCAGCATAAAAATAAATCAAATGACTCCAGTGTTTTAATCCATTTATTTTGAAGCGATCCAATCTGCTTTGGGTTAGAACAGACCAAAAAATAACTTCTTTTTCACTGTATGTCTTGCCATTGCAGACTTTAGGCACAATGATCATTTGTAATCGAGCTTGAAATCATGATAACCAAGGAGATTGCTTATGTCAAGATTTATAGTGAAAAAGGAGTTATCTTTTGTTTTGTTCTCACCTAAAACCGATTGTATTTCTTCAGAAGACATGGAGTAAACCACTGGAGTCTTGTGGAATACTTTTATGCTGCATTTATGTGCTTGTTGGTGGTTTAAAGTTCTTGCCACATTCACTTGCATTGTTTGGACCTACAGAGCTGAGATATTCTTCTGAAAATCTTCGTTTGTGTTCTGCAGAAGAAAGAAAGTTATACACATCTGGAATGGCATGAAGGTGAGTAAATGAGAGAATTTACATTTTGGTGTGAACTATCCCTTTAAGATGGAATAGGACAACATATTTTTTACACTTAAACTTTAAATTGTCTCATACATGAATGTTATGGTGGATATTTCGTTGAATAAAATACTAGATTTAGTCATCAAATAGTTTATCTTCTCGTGCAGAAACATTGACACTCATTTCACAAAAAAATGTTTATTTAATCAGTTTATCTACGCATGCATTGTTTCCAGTGTATTGTCTTGGCTTAAATATTTTCTGCAGCATCAATTATTTAAGAGGCTCTTCTTTTAATCCCTGTAGCGTTTCGTGCCCTTCTTCAGATCCGAGCGATGAGGAAAAAACTGAACCCACTCACCCCAACTGGATTCAATCCTGTCATCACTTCACAGACCTCAGACTCAGAGGAGCACTCGGTAACATACTAAACCTGCTTCATTCCTGTTTGCTTCAGAGAGCTCATACAGTGCTTTATTCATAGCAACATAATCTGGTGCATTAAGACAAGCATTTCCTACAGAATTCTGTTGATGCAGTGGGAGAGCCCAGAGTGTACTTGATTCTGAATTGTCAATTGCTGCATTCTGTAGTCTATTAATTTTGTATAATGATAAATAATATACAACCCCAATTCCGAAAAAGTTGGGACAGTATGAAAAATGCTAATAAAAACAAAAAGGCGTGATTTGTAAATTATATTCACTCTTTGCTATATTGAAAGCAATACAACTAAACATTTTGATGTTTTACCTTGTGAATTTCATAGTTTTTTTTTATGTACAGTAATTTCAAATCAGATGATTGCAACACACTCCAGAAAAAGTTGGGACGGGCAATTTAAGACTAATACCAATTTGATGAGTTAAAATAACAAGGCAATATGAAACACGAGATGTTAAACAGGTGAACATTGTGTCATAGTACTGTATACTGTACAAGGAGCCTTCAAAACAGCCTAGTCCTTCAAGAGCAAGGATCGTTCAAGACTTGTCAATTTGCCAACAGATGCTTCAGCAAATAATCCAGCACTTTGAGACCAATGTTCCCCAAAGACAAATTGGAAGGATTTTGGGCATTTCACCCTCTACGCTGCACAATATAGTTAAAAGATTCAAGGAATCTGGTCAAATCTCGGTGCGTAAAGGGTAAGATGAAAACCATTTCTGAATGTGCGTGATCTCTGATCCCTCAGACATCTCTGTCTTAAAAAACATCATTCATCTGTAATGGATATCATGAACATAGGCTTGGGATTACTTTAGTAAACCTTTGTTAGTCAACACCATTCACTGCTGCATCCACAGATGCAAGTTAAGACAGAAGACTATGCAAAGCAGAAGCCCTACATCAACACTGTCCAGAACCACTGCCGACTTCTCTGGGCTCGGTCTCATCTTAGATGGAAAGTAGAACAGTGGAACTGTGTTTTTTGGTCCGATGAGTCCACATTTCAAATAGTTTTTGAAAAACACAGCCGTCGTGTTCTCCTGGACAAAGAGGAAAAGGACCATCCAAGCTGTTATCAGCGTCAGGTCCAAAAGCCAGTGTCTGGTGCTAGATTGCAGTCCTGACCATCTCCAATTGAGAATGTGTTGTGCATTATTTTTTATTTTTTTGGCTTTTTCCCCTTTTTCTCCCAATTTGTAATGCCCAATTCCCAATGCACTCTAAGTCCTCATGGTCACATAGTGATTCACCTCAGTCCGGGTGGCGGAGGACGAATCCCAGTTGCCTCTGCGTCTGAGACAGTCAACCTGCACATCTTATCACGTGGCTTGTTGAGTGCGTTGCCACGGAGACATAGCACGTGTGGAGGCTTCACGCCATCCACCGCGGCAACCACGCTCAATTCACCATGCACCCCACCGAGAACAAACCACATTATAGAGACCACGAGGAGGTTACCCCATGTGACTCTACCCTCCCTAGCAACTGGGCCAATTTGGTTGCTTAGGAGACCTGGCTGGAGTCACTCAGCACACCCTGGGATTCAAACTAGCGAACTAGCGAACTCCAGGGGTGGTAGCCAGCGTATTTTACCACTGAGCTACCCAGGCCCCTGTGTGGTGCATTATTAAGCGCATTAGATGGCAACGAAGACCCCATACAATTGTGCACCTGAAGACCTACATAATGGATGAATGGGGGAAAATTCCACTTTTTAAACTAAACAAACTTGTGTCTTCAGTGCCCAAATGCTTAATAAGTGTTATTAGAAGAAATGGTGATGTTTCACAGTGGTAAACACTCAACTGTCCCAACTGTTTTGGAGTGTGTTGCAGTCGTCTGATTTGAAAGTACTGTACATTTAAAAAAAATGAAATTCACAAGTTAATGGGTGAATATAATTTACAAATTACTCCTTTTTGTTTTTATTAGCATTTTTCATACTGTCCCAACTTTTTCGGAATTGGGGTTGTAGTATATTTGATTGTTATCCCTTGCAACCATGTGATAATTTTATGTCTCTTGTGGCACTCTGTGATCTCTTTCTTCTAACATAATAAAATTATTTAAACTAAAATCAGTATTTAATGTTCATTTATTTACTTATTTGGTAAGTAGCATGTAATAAGCATGATATTGTTCTGTGAGTCACTATCACAAAATAAATCCTTTTAGGATGATACAACGCTTGATCACCCTGTCAGGGTTTATTTTGCAATAATATCCGGCTTACTGTACATTATATCCCTTGCGTATTTCGTATTTTAGAGTTCCAGTCTTTTATCTCATCACATTCAAACTAAAACTCACAACTCTGGTGAAATACTTTTGCCATAGTGCTGTAGCTCAAGTAGCAGTCCATTGCAACTGTTGAATAATGATGCAGGAAACACTGATTAAGATCCACTGATTAATGTCAAGCAAACCTAAGTACTAAAACTAAAGCTGACCAACTTTAAATACCCAAAATGAAGTGTGTTTACTGCTAACATTTACCGCTTATTCATACTAAATGCAAATGTTGTTATGCTCCTAAACTGTACTGCTCTTTATGGCCACATGTTTACTGCAGGCATCAGAGCACATCCCACCTGGTTATGAAGCTGTGTCCTTGTTAGAGGCCTTGAATGGGCCCTTGAACCCATCTCCATCTGCTCCTCCACTTGAGGGCCTCACCAGGGGCCATGTTTCGGGATCTGTGCCCACATATGACAGTGATAGCCACCACACACCCGCTCGCTCCCTCTCTCCACTAGAACACTCTGTCAACTCCAGCCAGAATGTGAAACACAAGAAGAGTGGCTCTAAGTGAGTGAGCCCTTACTGAAGAATTAAGGCACTGAGTACAAAGTGGAGTAGTATTTCGGTGTTACTGTACTTTGTAAAAAATACTTTTTATTTAATATCTATAAAACATTGGCTGGGTATTTTGAATTTAAGGTATCACCTTACTTTTTTTTTTTTACTTGTGAATGTTAAATAATGGGTTGAAGAAACAGGCAGAAAAGAGAGTGGTTGCTAATCATGTATTCTGGGAACTCTCTAGATCTCTCTCTCAGAATTCTTCAGTGCTGCCAGAGGAGGAGGATGAGAAGTCATGCAGTGAGTCTGAGGTGCAAACGTGCAGGAGAAAATTGCATGCAGAACAGCAAGAGGTACGAACATCTCAAATACATCCATAGCATTTATACCTTTTTCAATCATTCCAAGCATCACCTAAATGACAAAGTTTATGTTAATCTATTCTATTCTATTCTATTAATCTTTAGGTTCCATGCTATTTTTTTCTAAAAAACAAAAAACAAATCTTCTGTAACACTGATTTAAAGGGATAGTTCTCCCCAAAATGAAAATTCTCTGATCATTTACTCACCCTCATGCCATCCCAGATGTGTATGACTTTCTTTAATCTGCTGAACACAAACAAAGATTTTTAGAAGAATATCTCAGCTCTGTTGGTCCTTTCAATGCAAGTGAATGGTGGCCAGAAGTCTGAAGGTCCAAAAAGCAAATAAAAGCAGCATAAAAGTAATCCATAAGACTCCAGTGGTTAAATCCATATCTTCAAAAGTGATATGATAAGTGTGGGAGAGAAACAGATCAATATTTAAGTCCTTTTTTACTTTAAACTCCACTTTCACTTTCACATCTGAAAGTCACATGTGGCGCCTGTTTAGTTTCACTTTCACATCTGAAAGTGAAAGTGGAGATTTATAGTAAAAAAAGGACTTAAATATTTATGTTTCTCATCAACACCTTTCATATTGCTTCTGAAGATATGGATTTAACAGCTGGAGTCTTATGGATTACTTTTATGCTGCCTTTATGTGCTTTTTGGACCTTCAGACTTCTGGCCACCATTTACTTGCATTGTTTGGACCTACAGAGCTGAGAAATTTTTCTAAAAATCTTCTTTATCCTGCCGCAGTCTGGAGTGACCCCAGAAAGTGACAACCTCACCCTGTCATCCTCGGGGGCCATAGATCAGTCTTCCTGCAACGGGACCCCTCTCTCCTCCACTATCACCTCCCCAGAGGGTACAACTCCTCAGTGCACTTAAGTTAAACTGTAAACCGCACCAGAGCTGCATAATTTACAATAGCTTATCAATTCCTGTCTTGTTCAGACCCAGTTAGCAGCAGTCTGGCCCAGTCTGTGATGTCAATGGCGTCATCTCATAGCCAGCACTCTCAGATCAGCACTGACACACTATCTTCCATGTCTGGCTCCTACATGGCTGGGGCAGAGGGAGAAGAGCCCCCTGAGACCCCAGCAGAGAGCAGGGCCGCTTCCCAGCATGAGGGTGAGGTAAGGGGTTGAAGGCCTGGAAACAGGATATTTTGTTCACTTTTGCCTGTTGTCTTCACATGCTTTGGGTGATTGTATACATTTTCACCACCTTATCATCAAACAATAGCCAATAGACATCAAAACGGACATGGAAAAAAGCTTACTCCATTTTACACACACACATAGGTGTTTATAAATAATAACCGTCACACTGCACACTTTCGACCATGTGTATGAACTTCTGAAAGGTTCTGGGGTTTGTATATTTTTTAAAATTTGACAACTTTTTGTGCATATGCCAAATCTTCACTTTGTGCATACGCATACTTTTACACATATACTAAAAAAGTGGTAACCTGCCTATGTTACCTCAACTCAACTCAGCTCAACTCAACTCAACTCAACTCAATTTTATTTATAGAGCACTTTCAAAAACCGCACTGGGTACCAAAGTGCTGTACATGGAGTTACAAAAAATAAAATCACATACATACAGCTTAAGAATACAACAAGCATTTAAAACCGACAAAAACAGGATAAGAGAAATTGACATAGTACAATTTATAATGCAATTAATTAAAAGCTTGGGAAAATAAATAAGTTTTTAAGGCCCCCTGGAAAGACACTAGAGACGGAGATGATTTCATGGCCAATGGAAGCTCGTTCCAAAGTCTAGGGCCTGCCACCGCAAAAGCTCTATCATCTTGAGTTTTAAGGTGAGACTGAGGAACCAACAGACATAGCTGATCACCAGAGCGGAGAGACCTTGAAGGTTGATGCAAACTTATTAAATCAGAGATGTACTCTGGTGCTAGACCATGGAGAGCCTTAAATACATATAGCAACACTTTGTACTGGATTCTGTATTGGATCGGTAACCAATGTAGGGAAATCAATACTGGGGTTATATGGTCTCTTTTCCTGGTTCCAGTTAAAAGACTAGCAGCTGAATTCTGGACCAGCTGCGGGCGAGAGAGAGAGGCCTGACTCACACCCAGATACAAAGCATTACAATAGTCCAAACGAGAAGACACAAAGGCATGCACACCTAAAGGAACTACAGTATTTCTACTTGATTTAACCCATAAACATTGCTTTTGTCGGTGTCTGTAACCTAATTTTTCTGGTAAATGTATTCAAAATTAAGTAAAATTTTTGAATGGAATAAAACCAGTTAATTTACCACTTCAAGCACATTTATTTTACACCTCAAAAAACTATTATGGTTTACAGTGAAGAAAATACGTAGGTCCTTTCTGAATAATCTGACATTATTTTTATGTGCATATCCTTTCATAAACAGTAGCCTATGCTCTGCGATGGTGGAGACGGGGTTCTATTCTTCCCATTAGACCTTCCATGGTGTTTTTCATACAAGGTCATCATTAGATTATATATAACCTCATAGCTGTCACAGCAATTGCACTTTGGAAATTGAAAACAGTCCTTTGTGATCTGAGTTTGTGCAACGTCTTAGTGAAAAGTTAAAATCTACCAATAGCACCTGCGGGTCAATTGGGTCTAATAGAGCAGATGCAATAACAATGACGGTGATCTGTGAAATGTCATGATTTATGTTACAACCCCAATTCCGCAAAAGTTGGGACAGTATAAAAAATGCTAAAAAAAAAACAAAAAGGAGTGATTTGTAAATTATATTCAACCTTTGCTATATTGAAAGCACCACAACTACACATAATATGATGTTTTACCATGTGAATTTTATTATTATTATTTTTTTTAAATGTACAGTAATTTCAAATCAGATGATTGCAACACACTCCAAAAAAGCTGAGACGGGCAATTTAAGACTAATAACAATTTGACAAGTTGAAATAACAAGGCAATATGATACAGGAGATGTTAAACAGGTGAGGCAATCGTGTCATAGTCCTTCAAAAGCAAGGATCGTTCAAGACTTCCCCAAAGACAAATTGGAAGGATTTTGTGCCAGCTTCTATGGGCACGGTCTCATCTTAGATGGAAAGTAGAACAGTGTTTTTTGGTCTGAAAAGTCCACATTTCAAATAGTTTTTGAAAAACACAGCTGTCGTGTTCTCCGGGCCAAAGAGGAAAAGGACCATCCAAGCTGTTATTAGCGTCAGGTCCAAAAGCCAGTGTCTGTATGGGCCAGGGGTGTGTCAGTGCCCATGGCATGGGTAACTCGCACATCTGTGAGAACACCATGAATGCAGACAGATATGTACAAATTTTGGAGCAACATATACTGCCATCCAGTATCGTCTTTTCCAGGGACGTCCCTGCGTTTTCCAGCAGGACAACTTCAAACCACATACTTCCCGGATTACAAGTGCACGGCTGTGTAAGCAGAGAGTGTGGGTGCTAGATTGGCCTGCCCGCAGTACTGGCCTGTCTCCAATTGAAAATGTGTGGCGCATTATTAAGCGCATTAGATGGCAATGAAGACCCCATACAGTTATGCAGCTAAAGATCTACATAATGGATGAATGGGGGAAAATAAACTTTTTAAACTATACTTGTGTCTTCAGTGCCGAAATGCTTAATAAGTGTTATTAGAAGAAATGGTGATGTTTCACAGTGGTAAACACTCGACGGTCCGAACTTTTTTGGGGTGTGTTGCAATCATCTGATTTGAAAGTACTGTACATAAAAAAAACAAAAAACAATGAAATTCACAGGGTAAAACATCATATAATTAGTAGTTGTGGTGCTTTCAATATAGCAGAGGGTGAATATAATTTACAAATCACTCCTTTTTGTTTTTATAAGCATTTTTCATACTGTCCCAAGTTTTTCAGAATTTGGTTTGTAAATCCTGAGTTTTTCCTGATCCAACAATCCTGATGGAAATTTAAAGAAGCCTAAATCTCCAATAATCTGTAGGAAACGGGGTGTTTCAACTCCACAAACAAACCTTTTTGTGCATTTTCAGCTTAATTTGTATGAAGCACCCATTGAACACAACTCTTTTCTCGGCTGCCAAAAGAACCCGGAAGTGGCGGAGCAATGCGTTTGTTTGTTAACAGTTAAAATGTATCTACTATATAACCACAGGACTTCCATAGTCATGGAAATATCAAGGAATTTCAAATTAAGGATTTACAGACCTGGAAAAGACATGGAAATTAATAAAATCTTAAAGTCATGGAAAAGTTATGAAAATTTCTTAAGCAAATGTAAATTATTCCAGTTATTCTCATCTCTGAAATATTTTACTGGCTAAAAATTGCTCTTTGTGAGTGCAATCTCTATAAAAAAAATTTAAAAACCTTACACAGTACAGTAATCATGAACAACTAAAAAAGTCTTGAAAAGGTGTGGAAACCCTGCAGCAAAATGTGGCAGCTTCAAATGCTTAAAGGGGTGATTCCACCCGCCTCGATGATGTGACTATAAATGAATATGCTATTCTATGATTAACAAGGCAATGTACTTTTCACGCATTATTTTTTAAATGTCACATACATTTCACATATTACCGAATGGAGCAGTTGTGCAAGAGACCATATTTACACATGTTCTCTGCAGGAAATGCCCAATGAGCCAAAAAACTTTGTGGCTGTCATTCTTGAAGAACAGGATTCAGAGGTGAAACATTAAAACACACCATCTAATTCTAAACCCAGCTGATTTATTGTGAACATTTACCTTTTATTATGTACAGTATGTGATGTATTCAGCTGTGCCATTTTCTTTCCTTAGGGAAATGATGTTACTGAGGAAGATTGTGGATCTCCCACCAAAGAACAGGGTAATTGTGACCACAAGTTGGGTGAATATTGGCATTTTTACATCACTGTGTAGATTAAGGAGAAAGAACACTCTGCAAACCTGTGATCTGTAGGTGGTACTTCATCCACAAGAGCTTATAAATCTGCCTACACACCTCTTGTTAAAAAACTTGTGTTGGTAGGTGAGCCAAAGGTTGCTCGCAACCAATATAAAGTTCACATTTGAGATTTTCTGGGGTTTTTTAATCAGCCCACAGACAAGCACATTTGGCATTCGAATTTCAATTACATATACAGTATGCAGCCTTCTACTAATTGCCATGTAGGTTAGGGTTAGTTTAAAGGGAGAGTTCACCAAAAAATGACAATTCTGTCATCATTTACTCACCCTTATGTTCTTCAAAAACGGTATGACTTACTTTCTAGAATGGAACACAAAAGGAGATGTTAGGCAGAAGGACAGCCTCAGTCACCATTCACTCACACTGTATATTTGGTCCATACAATGAAAGTGTATGGTGACTGAGGCTGTCATTCTACCTAACATTTCCTTTAGTGCTTCATGGAAGAAAGGAAGTCATGCAGGTTTGGAAGAACATGAAGGTGAATAAATGATGACAGAATTGATCTTTTTGGTTGAGCTATTCCTTTAATATATGCATTACTTTAATAATTTTATGTCAGGATAAGTTTGCAGTATTTAGGCTTTGCTTTTAGTGTTTTATTTTTTTGTTATTTGGCAACAATTCACAATGCATTAGTTTAAAACATTAGTTAACGTGAACTAACAATGAACTTGGTTAATGTTAATTTCAACATATACATTTTTTCAAATAAAAAGTTGGTCCCACTTTATATTAGGTGTCTTTAACTACTATGTACTAACATTAAATGATATATTTTCAATATATATCTGATGTTCCGCAAAGTTCTCAGAATATATACATTTGCTTTACTGAGGTTGAGGTATGGGTAGGTTTAGGGAAAGGGTTAGGGTTTAGATTGTGGTTAAGGTTAGGGGTTAGGTTTAGGGGATAAGGTTAACAGTGTAACTAAAGATGTAATTAAATGCAGGTACCTTAAATGTAAGTACAATGCAACAACACATATGTACAAAATAAGTACATTGTATAAAATACTTATTGTATATAAGTACACAGTAATTAAAGACACCTAATTTAAAGTGGGTCCCAAAAGTTGTATATGTTAATATTAGTTCATGTACTATGAAATAACAATGAACAATTGTATTTTTATTAACTTACATGAACAAAGATTAATAAATGCTGTAAAAAATACAGTATATTGTTCATTGTTAGTTCATAATACCTAATGCATTAACTAATGTTAACGAATGGAACCTTATGTTTTGAAACTGAATTACCATTTTGCATAGACATTTTTGTCTCTTTCTAATTTTATATTTTGTGTGTATATTTGGTGTACATAATATATGCAAATGAGAGTCTGTATTAGTGTCTTTATCAGTTGTGTTCACTCGCATGCGCCAATTGCATCCGCTCTGCTCTCACATGAATATATGTGCATCCATCACTTAATGGCTGCCGAGAAACATCCTGCGCCCCGTCCCTGCCCTGGCCCCATTATTGCTGCCTCCACTCAGCTGTGCTCTGCTCTGCCCTGCCCTGGCTGCTCTTGTTTGACCTCTGACCTCGCTTGCAGGTGGGCGCAGGAGGAGCGAGGTGCCTTGTCCAGAGTTTGACAATAACAATCATGGGCAGTCTGACACCCACTGTATGACAGGCCTGGACAATGAGCAGCCTCCTGATGGCCGATTCGCTGGTGAGTGGCAACCTCTGGAACATGGACTTTCTGATTGAAAGGGATTGGGTGAGGTTGTTTCAAGGTGTCCCTTTTAAAAAAGCAACTGGATTTTAGTTCTCAAATCTCTGGTTCCGAAACTCTATTGGCTTTCTCTGCTCATGCTCGCCCTTACTTTGACCCTGCTGTAATTTTGCTTAGCGTGAATTGGTACAATAGTGGCCATGCCCTTTATTCCACCCTCTTTTGTGTGTGTGTGAGAGAGATTTTATATTGTGTATGACTTGTATCTTCTGTGTCTGGGTCATACTAATGGCTAAGTTCATGTTCAGTGTCTGCCAGCTCAAAGTAGCTTTGCGTCTTTATTTCTTTATTCATCCCTTCATTTTTCTGCTTATCCTCGCTCTTTTGCTAGCATATTCTATTGATTCCTAACTCGGTTACTGTCATCTAGGGAAAGGATTCGGATTCTCTCTGAAAGGAAACAAAGGAAGCTTTTTAAATGAGATTTGTGATCGTAAAATATGATTCTTACATCATTAATCATCATATTTATAATCATCATGACTACTACACAGTCACAATATACAGTATAGTCCAATCGTTAAAATGTATGAATATCATTGCATTAGATAACAAAATATTCAAACCAATGACATCTTCAAACGTCTTAAAACAAATGATGACCTTCAAAACTGACTTCACTCTTCTTAGCCATTTTGAAAGTACTTTTAACCAACTGGGTTCAAGGTAATTTTACTGGATGTATGAAGTCAGTTCCTCACAGGTGAAGTTCATCACATTATAATGGACATGTTCGACTATGTTTGACAACCACTGTTCACTAACTAAAATGCACTGGTTAGGTTTTAATACACTGATTTAAAGGTACGGATTCCTTACTACAACCCTGGCCACCATCATCTTCTCTCATCACCTCAATGCACCGAGCTTCTCTTTCTCAATCCAACTCTCATTTTCTGTGGATTTCTGGTCAATTCTCTTGATGTACTGTAAATGTGCTCTGTTCTCTCTTTCTGTCTTGGTTTTTTCCTTCTATCATTTCCCATCTCTCTTTCTCCCTGTCTTACTGGATGTCTGTGGAATGGACAGATGAGGACTCGTGTCCTGTTCACATTGAGGAGTAGGTATGGCATTGTAGCAAGTTAAAATGCAAGGCACAAAGGGCTTGGATTCACAAAGAAATCTCTGGCTTTTTACCATTCACTACTGTCATCAGTGGGATTCTTTGTGGATTTGCCTTTTTACCTCTTCAGGTTTAAAGAGCCTTTCATCATTTAGCTTGAGATGCATGGTGAATAATCAGTGTGGGGCCTTTCAGTTATCAGTAAATCTTGTAAAATTTGGAGAACAATGGATAATAATGTCTTGCTTTTAAAGCTGAAGTGTGTAAATTTTACGCCACTAGTGTCAACAAACGGAATTGCAAAAATTATGATTGTTTTCAAGAAGGATTCCTGAATACTCCCCCTCTCGATTTCACGCCATTGATTGAGCCAATGTTTCTTTTCCATATTTAAAGTGATATTTCACTCCAAAATAAAAATTCTCTCATTATTTACTCACCCTCATGCCATCCTAGATGACTTTTTTTCTTCTATTAAACACAAACGAAGATTTTTAGAACAATATCTCAGCTTTGTTGGTCCATACAATGCAAGTGAATGGTGGGTCAGCCTTTGAAGGTCCAAAAAAACACATAAAGGTAGCATAAAATTAATCCATGAGACTCCAATGGTTAAATCTATATCTTCAGAAGCAATATGCTAGGTGAGGGTGAGAAACAAATCAATATTTAGTCTTTTTTTTTATTACTATAAATTCTCCTCCCTGCCCAGTAGGCGGCGATATGCACAAAGAATGTGAATTGCCAAAAACAAAAGAAGAAGAATGTGAAATTTATAGTAAAAAAGGACTTAAATATTGATCTGTTTTTCATCCACACCTATCAAATTGCTTCTGAATTCTCATATGTATTACTTTTATACTGCTTTTATGCTGGACCTTTAAAGTTTTGGCCACCATTTACTTGCATTGTATGGACCTACAGAGCTGAAATATTATTCTAAAATTTTTGTTTGTGTTCAGCAGAAGAAAGGAAGTCATACACATCTGGGATGGCACGAAGGTGAGTAAATGATGAAAGAATTTTAATTTTTGGGTGAACTATCCTTTTAATAGGAGCAACTATTTAAACATTAAAAATTACACACTTCGACTTTCAGCAAAAATAGCTTCTTGAGGAACACTGATCTCCAAAGGGTGCTCAGTAAATCAGGAAAAAAGGTCTAGGAAAGTTCTGATGATTTTTTTCTATCCTTTATCTCGATTACACAATCCCATCATTATTTTAGCCTTTGCAAATGTCTTCATCTCGCTTTATTTTACAACTTTGTATTTCTTACGTTTTCTTTATTTCCCCTCTTTGGCCCTTCCCAAATGGCACTCTAGCCCTTGTGGTCCTCTTCCGAATCTACACTGTATCGCATAGTCTTTTGGGTAATATTGTAAAGTCTGCATCTGTAGGGGCTCAGCAAAAAAGTGCATCAAGGGCAACTGTAACGGTGGCACTCATGAGCACCCTTCTGAAATGCAAAGGAAAATTGGGACAGCCTACTGTCTTGTTGACTTATGTTTGTGCCATTTGGGATAGGGCCTTTATTTAATCCTGTCCTCATCTGTAACTTTTAACCTGGATTCTCTCTGTCCTGTCTGTTAGGTCTGTTATACCTTGACGTCTATCGTCATGGACGGGGTCCTTTGGCTCACCATGCGTCCACCAGCAACATCAACCTGGAGGATCAGGGGGTCACCAATGAGGTGCCAAACCCTAAGAACAAACCTCATCATGGACCCCTAGCTGTGTAAAATTCTCTGTTAGCCTCTCTGCTGTCCTCAGCCAATCAGACACAGACCTACACCTCTCCTAAGAGAGATATCTGCCTCTGTCTTCATCCCATCTATACCCAAACTTGTGTCCACACAAAGTCAGACTTTAGAAATCTCCTGATTTAAAGGGTCTTGAAGGATGGACTGTGGTTTCCCCTTTCCATTGTGATAGATGTCGTGTTTTTAGCACTCTTTTGGTGTTGATACTTATGTAAAGCACCACGTTTACACCAACGCTCCACCCCCTCATGTGTAGAGATGGAGGGATGACTCAAGCAGCTCTCCTGATGAAAGCCTGAAAAACTAGGACACAGTACAGACTCCAACCTCTGATCCGAGCAGCATTTCTTCTCTCTTAGAGAGATGTCTAATTTCATGTCAGGGCTGTGTGACTATGCTGAGTGAATGCTCAGATAAACATGTTTTAGCACTGTGCTATAATTTCATTAATAATTTTTTACGCATATAAACACTTTTATTTGAATCATCATAAAAATTCTGTTATCTGAATTAACTGCCCCCTTGGGACTTTCCTCATTAATGTCACTCTACATTTGCATGAATCTCCTTCTGGATAACTGCCCACAATGAACTACATTTTCAGATATATTAATGAAGTTAAAAGTGAATTCATGTTCACAACCCCTTTATTCTACTGTAATGTTACACATTTCTGAGTGAAACAGGATATTTAACTTGATTTTAATCATCAGGAATTGATTGGATTTTGAAAGGTGGGCTTTCCAGAGTAAAGCCAGACCTGAATGCGAGTTTTGCTAAAACTATTATCATTATCCAATATCCTGTGACATCAGCAAAAAAAGGAAAGACATTTCAGAGCAAGCAAGTTATTAGATTTTGATTAAGACATTTATTTTGTATTTGGTATATTAATCGTTCTCAATAATATCAGGAACGTGCAATGAAAGTAAACAGTCAATTTTGATTTCATGTTGATCTTAAGTTTGCTGTATCGCCATCATTTCAATAATCAACTCAAAACCTCAATTGTTACTTTGCCTAATTTATATTTAAATTGCCATAATCAATCCATAACAAGATGAACTTCAGAGCAATAACACATGTTTGCTCACATGTCTGCCCTTGTCAGTTTGCTGCAGCTCATTTTGAGCTATATGTACAGCCCTGCATGTTTAAAAGACTCAAAGCTACTGAGCTGCCTAACCTGCGTTACACATCATTCTGGCCACGGAGAAGCTACTGAACTGCTTACTGTAGAGCCTTCTGAAACATTTTGTACAAGGGAAATTTTTGGGAAAACCTGCTGATGAGGTCCACATCTGTGGTTGCACCTCAAATTGCTACTGGTATATTAAATGTCACAAAGCTAATGTCAAGCTCTTTGTTCATTGTTTAAAAAACAATTATCAATCATCTTTTAGGGACAGTCTAGCATATACAGTATATATATATATATATATATATATATATATATATATAAACACAGTGTTGGGTGTAATCCAGTTGCATAGTAATTAGTTACTGTAATCTAATTACTTTTCAGTCAAATGTAGTGTAATACATTACATTTTAAATGCTTGTAATCAGATGAAGTCAGATTACAGTTACTGACTCAATTAATTTAATTACTTTTAAGTACATTATAGGGTTATGCTTATTTCTAATATATTATTTATGTGCAATACATGAATTATGGCCATGTAACGAGTCACTGAGAAGGAGAAATGTGAGGTGCTAAGTTTATGACTTGTGTGTAACAATGAACAAGGAAGAAATAAAGACATTATTTTGAATTTGTTGAGTGGAACAAAGTTTTAGAAGTTTTAGAAAGTAACTAAAAAGTAAAGTAATTAGTAATATGATAACTTTTTAAATTAGGCAGTTAGAAAAGTATTGTGATTACAATTATAATAATAATTTGTTATTTGCAGTGGATTACTATTTTTAAGAAATGTACCCAACACTGTATATGTGTATATATATATATATATATATATATATATATATATATATATATATATATATATATATATATATATATATATATATGCTACAATTAGTGAATTTGTAACCAAACCTTGTAATTAAAGGGATAAACCCTAAATGAAGCAAAGCTGAAGTGGCTTTTTAGAAGAGTGTTGTTGGACTGATATTTATTGTTATACCAGGTACCTGTCAGTGACTTTGGTTTACCAATTGATATGTGTTCCTTTTGAAAAGTATCTTGCACTTTCCTATAGCCTATAGGGGTCTCTTTTTTAAAGTGTTTACTAAGCGCCATTGTCCTATGATTTAATGTGATTTGAAAAGACATTAGGCCTATACAACATAACTGGAAATGAAGGAAAGACATTGAAAAGTGTGCCACTAACTAAAAGATCTTCCACAGATCCGTTTTCTTTTCTGTGGGTTCTCTTTCCAATTCTTAAAGGTGATGTGTGTCATTTTTACACACATCACCTTTAATATCATTCTTTCAAATCTTTTAGCTGAGCCAGTTCTACTAATTTTACAAGCACTTATATGGACTATCTGATACTCAGATCAGACTCACAGTACAATCACATAGTTATCTCTCTTAAAATGTCTATTGTACCTTGAGAACCAACAAACCTTTTCCTTTGTGTGGAAAATATTTATTTTCTATTTTTTTCTTATGTTAGCTTAGCTCTCATTGTTGTAACAGTCTGTTAAATATGTTGTTTACGGTAATATACTGGTGTGAAATTTATTCATTTCTCCAAATGGGATTGTATACATTACACATGCACTATTAGATTTTTCCAGTTGGCTGCAAATATGTGGTGCATGTGGTAAATGCATGGTAGCTGCAGTCACAAGATATTAGGAATCCTCCACCTTACATTTGCACTATATGTCTAGCCCTTCCATAATAAGCTTACACATACTGTGTAAGCAAGAGGTACTGAATCACAAGACAAGCAATACACTGGCATAATAGTATGCTGACCTTGAGGCAATACAGAAAACGTAGCCATGCATTGAATGTTTAACAGCAGAATGCCAGATTTACCTGCAAAGCTTCCGCTAAAGGTTGCCAGAACAGCTGCAGTCTGTGACATGTATTGCTTTTGTGATTCTATTCTGTCCTCTTTCTGCACCAGGAGTGACTGTAATCTAATACTACATGAGGAATGGGTTGCATCAATACATCACTTTTATAGAATGAAGATTACGAAATGTCAAAATCACAATAAACCGTTTCTTAAAAACGAGATTTGTTTGGAGTATGTTATCGCTGGATGATTGATGTTTTAAATTATATATATATATATATATATATATATATATATATATATATATATATATATTTAGCCATTTCTAAAAGTGGCAAAGCATGTGCTGCTGGACACTGGCCACTTCTTTTCAGATGTCATACAGAAAACACAAATTATTGTCTAATTTATTAAACAAACGCTCCAGAGAAGTGATATATTGTGTTATTCTTAGATTTACAAATTGGGAGGCAACTTGTGCAATGTAAACATTTATGCAGATTGGGATCTTTTGAAACCATTTTTTAATTCATTTACAGTATTTGGCAGATGTTTTTGTCCCACATCTCTTCAGCTCCCAGAATAATGGTGCCTGCCCATCAACCACTCAGCACAAATCCAATCAACGATTGCCTCCACCAACACAAAAGCCAGTAACAGTGGATTTAATGTCACATTTGTGAAGAAAAATCGCCTTCATTTACCTATGACAAAGCTTTATGGGGCTCCAGGGAGTTGTGTTCTCTCTTATTATTGTTATTCTTCCACCAATAAGTGTTCACATCTTGCACTATTACATAGACACAGAGGGTACCATAATGGCACCAGTTGCCAGTGTTCTGCTAACCAGAGGTGAAGCCAAGCAGTTTGACTCCAAGATTCGGATATGAATTCCCTTCTTGTTTGTATTTTCTGTCTACTCTTTCTAGTAGGTGAGTAAAGCTTCCATTCTTTTTCTCACAGTGCACAAACAATGGTAGGTTGTTAATAAAGGGATAGTTCGCCAAAAATTGAAAATTCTTTCATTTACTCACCCTCATGTTTTTTCACACCTGTATGACTTTTTTTCTTCAATCGAACACAAAAAAAGGCAGAGAGTTGGGACTGAAATATCATCCCTCCCATTGCATCATTGTTTTTCCATACAATAAAAGTGAATGGTGACAGACTGAACCATCTGCCTAACATCATATTTTGTGCTACACGGAAGAAAGAAAGTCATACGGTTTTGGAACGACATGAGTAAATAATGCCAGAATTTTCAATTTTGAGTGAACTATCCCTTTAAGATAACTAGCATACTTGCATTACCAAACTGAATTGAACAGTTATGGGGCATTTACATCTACATCCTTATTTACAATACAGTTATTTACATTTATCTGTGTGGATACTCATGCAGAAGGAGTTCTCTCCAGACAAGTATGCAGTGAGCAAGACGTACTATACTACTTAAATCTTACCAGAGACAGTGAGAAATTCACAGCCTGCCACCCTGCCCTGGACTGGACCCATCCCACCATACTGTACATCGATATTTACCTCTATGGTATTATTTTGGTGGTGAGTATGACTGCAAACAACATACAAAAGTAAAAATCCTGGGCAATTCTTTCTGTGTATACTAACAAGGATTTTAAATATATACAGTATGTGCTGTATACATAAACTTGCCTTGCCTTGTCTTAAATACCCTAATTTTTTTCAGATTGAAAAGTCACATATCTTTGTACCTCTTTTATGGATGTCTGTGGTAAGTGTTGATGAGGAAGGCACAACAAATCTTAGAGCCCTATACTTTCTAGATTACATTGTGTATAGGACAAGCTATATTATTACTGGTGTAGCCCGGCTGTGGCGGCTCATCCGGTACCTTTCTCTAAATGGTCTACAGTCACTCAGTCTGATGTTATGAGCAAGTACATTTCTACCAAACTTAACAGTTCACTCTAACTCTTAAAGGGGCAGTTCCATATGTATAAAATTCACAGTCATTAAAATAAAATCAAAGCAAACCCCTAGATAATGTATATAAAGGCAGCATAAAAGTAATCCATGAGACTCCAGTGGTTAAATCCATATCTTCAGACGTGATATGAAAGGGGTGGGTGAGAAACTGAACAATATTTAAGTCCTTGTTTGCTATAAATTCTCCTCTCAGCCCAGTAGATGGTGATGTGCACAAAGAATGCGAATCACCAAAAACAAAAGAAGAAGAATGCGAAAGTTAAAGTGGAGATTTATAGTAAAAAGTTTCTCACCCACACCTATTACAGTATATTGCTTCTGAAAATATGGATTTAACCATTGGATTCTCATGGATTACTTTTATGCTGCCTTTATGTGCTTTGTGGACCTTCAAAGTTCTGGCCACCATTCACTTGCATTGTATGGACCTACAGAGCTGAAATATTCTAAAAATCTTCGAGTTCAGCAGAAGAAAGAAAGTCATACACATCTGGGATGGCATGAGGGTGGCCACATACAAGACTGTGACTGTGTCAACAAAACCAAGATAGCACCTTATTAAATAACATTAAGACATGACAAGTGGCCTACACTACAATAAAATAAATAAATAAACATGATATTCTAATGTTCACATTGCTCATTGCTCATGTATGCTTTAATACCAGCTTTAAATTAATGAAATAATGAAATAATCTTTTCATTATTCGTTTTGAATATTTTTTTGTACTTTTTTTTCACTGAAAGAGTATTAATAGCGCGTTTTCAGGTCCACATCCACATATTACACTTACACTTTTGTTTGTGAGGAGTTAAGGCATTATGGCTAACTCTACAAGCGAGTCGTTGCTGTCCACTGGTTCGCTAATTCAGTGATTGGCGGCCGAATGGGCAGGAGAATGGACTGCCTGTTTTTCTAGTGCGGACGGCCCGGTTTGGATTCCGCTTATTTTTTATTTTTGGAAGTTTACAAAAATGAGGGGAATTTTGACCAAGAAAGTCGGTGCCGGTCCTCCCCACAGGCAAACTAAGCACGTTCCAATCTGCCAGGGGGCCCCCACAATGTCAAAAACATTATAAGTAGTGTTACGAATATACTGACGCCCCCCCCCCCCCCATGAGCTATCCGTTTAACTCAAGGCAGCTCGGACCTCCAGACGCTAGATGGCGCGGGCGATCATCCAGGCGCGAGACACGCTGTCAGCTGCTGCGCATCTTGGCACGCGCGAGCAATGACGTGGATTTTCATCCATTGTAATGAGAAATCTTTGAACTCACTGCTCTCAACTACTACACATCACTGCAGTGAGAACGGACTGTTTCTAACCATCTGTAACAAGGTAAAACCTTTCAGTTATTGCAACTGGACATAATGTTTAAACGCTGTTGTTTTAATTCAACTTCATCAATGAAAACTCGCTTATCTTGTCCTGTCATCTACAGTTGCTGTCAAAACTTCTTGCATTCATTCTTAGTACAGTATTCGATTTAAGTGCATTAGAGTCGTAAGGCCCGTTCACACCAAGAACGATAACCATAAAGTTTTAAAAATCGTTCTATCTGTAAGAGAATAGCGGAGTCCACACCACAACTTTAACGATAACGACATAGAGGAAAGAGAGCGATTTTTTTGTTTGTTTTGATGAACAGTAAAAACATTGACAGCCAATCAAAATCCATCCAGCTTTAAAGGGCTCGAGCCGCATCCTTCTGTTTTTCTGTTAGGTCGCTTATCATATGTCTTTTTCACACGGCCAGTGAGGAACAACACATCAACATGAGTAAAGGCAAAGTTGAGAACCTTAAAGACAAACTTGATGGCAATGAGCTTGATCTGAGTCTCAGTAACCTCACAGAAGTGCCAGTCAAGGAGCTGGTAAGTGTAGCTACTTTTTTGTTCAATTAAGCATTATTAAATTATTTTCTTTAAGCAGCAATTCATAAAACTGTCACAGATTCAAAATCACAGGTTCCAAACTAGTCAGGCCTACTTGCTTAGTTACCTTGTTTTTGTTATTTATACATGTAGTACATTTGGGATTGTGTTATCACCATTTTAACTGAAGCTTTAATCCTCCACTTTAGCTCCAGTATATTCATTTTTCCTGTGCATAAACAAAGTGTGTGAAAACACTGATAACTGGGTAACACTTTACAATAAGGTTTTATACATTAACATAAGTTAATGCAAAAGTAACCATGATCTAATAATACTGTAACAGTATTCATTAATCTTGGAATGCATAAAGTGTTGTATACCTTAACATTAGTTAATGCATTATGAATGACCAAAAACTAACAATAGTACAAGATTAATAAATGCTTAAAATATGAATAATATTAAAATAAAATATTGTTCAATGTTAGTTCATAATACCCAATGCATGAACTATTGTTACCTATTATTGTAAAATTGAAAGCATTGTTTTCTTCCCAGGCTGCACTTCCAAAGGCAACGGTTTTGGATCTGTCCTGTAATAACCTCACAATACTGACTGTAAGTAGCAACTGTAAATAAATAGACATGTTACAATGGCATGTTATCTGTGATTGCAAAGAAGTCTAAAATAGAGGTGTTGTGGATTTGTTTGCTTTATTGATTTGTGCTGTGGTCATTACATCACCAGCCAGAATTCTGCAGCTTGACTCACCTCATCAAAATTGACCTGAGCAAGAACCAGCTAGTCTGCGTACCGGAAGAAATCGGACAGCTCCATAATCTCCAGCACCTGGATTTATACAACAACAAACTGAAAATTCTTCCTGTTGGCTTTTCACAGCTCAGGGTGGGTTCAGGATCACTGGCCGCAAGGCTGGAGTCTGGTGCATCACAAACATTATCCTCATTATTAGACCATGCCATGTCTTGACTCTTCTTACACTTAAAGGGATAGTTCACCCAAAAAAGAAAATTGTCATCATTTAGCTTCTAACTATCATGTTGTTCCAAACCCGCATGACTGTCTTCCATGGAATACAAAAGTAGATATTAGGCAGAATGACAGTTTCAGTCACCATTTACTTTTATTGCATCTTTCTATGGTGATGGAGTATAACATTCTATCTAACATCTCCTTTTGTATTCCACAAAAGAAAGGAATTCATAAAGGTTTGTAACATATGAGGGTGAGTAAATGATGATAATTCACTCAAAAAAAAAAAAAAATGGAAATTCTATCTCTTTAATATTTATACTTAAGTAATGGAAGAAAAGCAGCAGATAGTAATGGAGGGAATTTGTTTGTTGTAGAGTCTGAAATGGTTGGATCTGAAGGATAACCCCTTGGAGCCAACCCTGGCCAAAGCTGCAGGGGATTGCTTGGACGAGAAGCAATGTAAACAGTGTGCATCCAGGGTAAGTGTGGTTATTGTAGCCATAAATGAAAGCCTCAGAGATCAATACAGTATACAATTTTTTTTTTTTTTTTTTTTTACCTCAAAGTAGGTGCTTTTCAACAATAATAAATGCTACAAAATGTTAACAATTATTTTTGTATGTGTATTTATCTATGATCAGGTTCTCCAGCACATGAAGGTTCTGCAGGAAGAAGCCGACATGGAACGAGAACTTCGGCTTTTGAAAGAGAGGGGTAGGACGGGCTACCAGTCTGAACCACAGCTGTGAATAAGAATATATTTTGTGATCCCATTGACTGCTATAATATGTTCTTGCTGTAATTTTTATTCACTTCTAGAACAAGAAAAGAAAAAAGAAATCAAGCAGAGAGAAAAGGATGCCAGGGAAAGGGAAGCCCAGAAGAAGAAAAAAGCGGAAGAGAAAGAGAGGAAGAGACAAGAGTATCAAGCGCAGATGGCTGCTCTTGCTGCACAGGAACAACAGAAAAAAAAGAAAGAAGAGAAGAAAAAGAAAGCGGCTCAAAGTCAAGGTATATTTAAACCTTACTTAAAGAAATATTTCAGCACTTTGCACTTTTTGCTCACTGTTTACTTCATGTTCATAAAACGTTGAAGTATTTTGACCCGTGTTTTTTTTAGGACTGGGTATTGAGAACTGGTTCATATTCAGAACCAGTTCCATTTCTATACAAAATACTGGAACTGAATGGTTTTCACTAGGGGTGGGTAAAAATATTGATTTCCCGATGCATCGTGATCTTCATTTGAACAATCTCAATATCGATTCTTTAATCCCAAGATTGATCTTTTACTCCATGCGCAACCCTCTTCTAAAATTAGAGATAATCACTCGCATTTGCAACCAATTTTGTGCTGTGTGACTAAAATGTATATATTTGGCAACTGGCTGGTAAATATTGATTGAGTAGTATAGTGGTGGCGTATTCTGCAGCGAGATCCTTTCACTGCTTGTTGAGAGTAAAAGTTGTTCTGTGTGTGTCCAAAGATGAGATCCACACAACCCATTTGTCATTGAATAAAGTCTCTTTTAATACCCTTTCTGTTGTTTACAGTCAGTTGTCGATCAAAAACAACAAAAAATAAACATTTAATTCTAATCACGCATGGCACACATGAGAGAGTCACTCGAGTCCTCTTTCATTAACATGTGCTCAACATCAAATCAAAATCAAATCACTTTATTGCCACTCAACCATATACACAAGTGCAACAGTGCGTGAAAGTCTTGGGTGCAGTTCCAAGCAACACAGCAGTCATGACAGTGATGAGACATATACCAATTTACAATAAACATCAGATTTACACAACACAATTAACATATCTAATATACACAATTACACACAACATAATATACAAATAATAATATACAATGTACATTATACAATACACACAATATAGAATACACTGTATACAATAAAAATCATATATATATAAATGTGCAGTAAGGTTGTATAGTGTTGTATAGACATTCAGGCTGTTGGTTGATAGTCAGTTGCCAGTGTGTTGAGAAAAATAATTATGACAGTCCAGTGTGAGATTAATATAGTACAGTGCTGATATATGTTGATCATGAGCGATCAAGAGTTCAAAAGTCTGATTGTTTGGGGGAAGAAGCTGTCATGTAGTCAGCTGGCGCGGGTCCTGATGCTGCGATACCGCCTGCCTGATGGTAGCAGTGAGAACAGCCCATGGCTCGGGTGGCTGGAGTCTCTATACCGCCTTGTATAGATGTCCTGGAGGGAGGGAAGCTCACCTCTGATGATGTGTCTGGCAGTTCGCACCACCCTTTGCAGGGCTTTGCTGTTGCCGTACCAGGCAGTGATGCAGCCACTCAGGATGCTCTCTACAGTGCAGGTGTAGAACCGTGTGAGGATGTGGCGGTTCATTCCAAACTTCCTCAGCAGTCTCAGGATGAAGAGGCGCTGATGAGCCTTCTTCACAATGGCCTCAGTGTGGACAGACCATGTGAGTTCCTCAGTGATGTGGACACCGAGGAACTTGAAACTGCTGACTCTCTCCACCGGTGCTCCATTGATGGTGATGGGGCTGTGTTCTCTGTCTTTTCACCTGAAGTCCACCACAAGCTCCTTGGTCTTACTGACGTTGAGGGAGAGGTTGTGCTCCTGACACCAGTGTATCAGAGTGTGCACCTCCTCTCTGTTTCATCATTGCATAATTAGTACTATTTACTATTCATCTACAGACGCTCTTTACAGAAATGCCGGTTTTGTTAAAGAGACAGTACTGGCTTTAGCACGTGTTCAACAAATCAATGTTAATACTTGTAAATAGTACAAATTATGCAATTAATCTATAAACATGTAACAAATAAAAATTATAATATATGCGATATAATATCATATTTATTGATTGAATACAGGGATTTGTTCATTTTTAAAAAGCCAAAATGTGACCAAAATGATGAAAAACTAATCAAATATAAATAGTAAAATTTATATTTTCATAATGTACCTAGATTGAAGGTCTCCTGTATTATTAACAGCATTAGCTGGGAAAGAATTAATTTTATATGTAAGCAAAAGGAACATATAACTGAAGTATACCTATATAAATCAATTTCGAATCGAGATCGTAATAGAATCTAGAGCTTGTGAATCGGAATCAAATTGAATCGGGAAATCTGTATCAATAACCAGCCCTAATTTTCATGACGTTCGGTTCCATTAACCGTTTTTGTGTCCACTGATCCAGATAGAACACTGTACTAAAATACTCTTGACAGTGTTTCCATCTGAATTAAATGTGATGAAAGAGAAAGACCAGGTACAGTGATTATAATACAATGAAAAAAATAAATAAATGGACAACAATGTTTTTTACATTTGTAGTCCAATTTGCAAATTAATGACTCTTGAGATGGTCCAGAAACAAAACAAAACTGTTACAGTGTCATATTGTTTTTAAAATTGTCCAGATTAATTTAGTGAGAACAGTTGATCAGTGACCGGTTTCTCATATGATGTGTATTTAAAGATATACGTACACATGAACTTACAGTTCCCATTCTAAGTGTTTCAGTATGTTAATATAATGTGTGATCCATGTTTTGAGTTAAGTTCTACACTTCCTTCCCTACAGCTAAAAAGACAAAATCAGAGTCTGTACCCAAAGCCAATCGGTCCTTCTGTTCCCTGTTCTTCACTCTCCTCCTAAAAGTCCTCCTCCTGGTAATTGTGGGAATGTCAAGCATCTTAGCAGCTTGTCAATTGACTGAACTGAGGAAGGAGGCATTCTGTGTTCCACTTAACGTGCACTTTGAGGAGACAGTGAGATGGGCTCAGGGTCTGGAGGTCGTGCAGCAAATCATTCAGAAAGTGTCTGATCTCAGAGCATAATATTGTGTCTGATACGACACGTCTGATCAGGATCCATCCTGCCCAGGATCTGAGCTGGCAGGCGACGCATGGGGACCAAGTCACAGACCTGTCAGCAGAAATTCCTATGGAATTGTTTTCTCCTGTGTTGTGTCTTTTCAACAATAATCCATGTAATAACTATGGACCAGTTTGTGAATTCAAGTCGTGCTTGTATGTTTTTAAACCGCCAAAACAGAACAGGGAAAAATTACATAATGATTTTCAGAAACTGTTAATGATTAACATTTGCCATGACATTGAATAATAAAAGATTTGAGCAATTTTCATAAGCTCACATTTACTGTCTGTGTTAAAAAGGTGATAAAAGCTCATTCTTTTGTGCAACAACTGCTCTTTTTTTTTTTTTTTTTTTTTAACTCATCAGCTTTTTTAAACCAAATATGTAATCAAAATCAAAAAACTACTGGTAATATTATTTATTGTTAAAGATTGTAATTTTGATTTTTTTGATGAAATTTACTACAACAGAACTTGAAAAAGTACTTTTAAGAGTTCAGCATGAGACAAACTATTTTATTATTTTGTGCATATTCACAAAAAAGTACATGAATAAGATAAGCAAAAAAAAAAAAAAAAAAAAAAAGTACTCCAATTTATATAGTTTTTATGTCAATTCATCAAAACAACATGCAGTATGCAGACTGAAAGATAAGGCCGGATTGGTTGTTTTACAGTCCAGTATTGATTTCCATGCCTTAAAATTAAAAAATCATGCAATAGGATAAAGATACATTTTTGAAAGTTTAGTTCACATTTAATTCTGAATTACTTAAATTCAGAAATATTTTATTACACACAAGACAATGTGATAAAGATGTCACCTACTTGAAGTACTTAAGCTTTTTGACAACAAATAATGAATTGGTATTATATTGTAATGAGCTTTTCATTAAAGGAATAGTTTACCCAAAAATGAAAATTCTCTCATCATTTATTCACCTTCATGTCATCCCAGATGTGTATGACTTTATTTCTTCTGCAGAACACAAACGAAGATTTTTGGAAGAATATCTCAGCACTGTAGGCCCATACAATGCATGTGAATGGTGACCAAAACTTTGAAGCTCCAAAAAATGCATAAAAGTCATTCATAAGACTCCAGTGGTTTAATCCAAGTCTTCTTAAGCGATCTAATAGATTTTGGGTGAGAACAGACCAAAATGTAACACATTTTTCACTGTACATCTTAATGCAGTCACTAGGCACGATCATGATTACATAATCCTAGTGTTCTGCAGAAGAAAGTAAGTCTTACACATCTGGGATGGCATAAGGGTGAGTAAATGATGAAAGAATTGTCAGTTTTGGGTGAACTATTTATTTAAGGCTATTTGTTCACAGAGATATTGGTGGGATTGTTGCCTGTCTGAAGTCCCGAGCCTTCCCATATTCTCTCTGCTGCATGAAATCCATGTTTCCAAACACAACTTTCTGTAAAGCTTCATTCACAGTGACCCCAAGAGTGACTTCCTGAAAGACCTCACTGATGGAAAGCTGTAGAAACAGACAAACAAACAAACAAACATTAAACAAACAAACAAAAATTTTCTTACAGTATATTTCAGATGTCAGGACTTGAGGTCGCCAGATAGTGGATTTTGCAGATACTGATAACTAAGGTGGTGGAAAAGGCAGATAACTGATTAATTGGCTGATAGTTTTTAAATGAAATTGTTTTTTCAGTCTTTCCTTACTATAACAGGTACAGACATAGAGGCTACAAGAGACCAAAATGAATATAATCCCAGAACCAGTTTATAGTTCAACCAAAATTCCAA